>NW_013742434.1:0-10262 GCF_000517525.1 Limulus polyphemus | reverse complement strand
GGTGGAGGAAGGATATCACCTTTTTTGTTTGGTTTAGATTTATAGTCCTTTACTGACCACTACTAACCTAAGATACTTTAACCATTATTGATTTTTGGTGGAGGAAGGATATCACCTTTTTTGTTTGGTTTAGATTTATAGTCCTTTACTGACCACTACTAACCTAAGATACTTGAACCATCTTTGATTTTTGGTGAAGGAAGGATATCACCTTTTTTGTTTGGTTTAGATTTATAGTCCTTTACTGACTACTACTAACCCAAGATACTTTAACCATCTTTGATTTTTGGTGAAGGAAGGATATCACCTTTTTTGTTTGGTTTAGATTTATAGTCCTTTACTGATCACTACTAACCCAAGATACTTTAACCACCTTTGATTTTTGGTGAAGGAAGGAAATCACCTTCTTTGTTTGGTTTAGATTTATAGTCCTTTACTGACCACTACTAACCTAAGATACTTTAACCACCTTTGATTTTTGGTGAAGGAAGGAAATCACCTTCTTTGTTTGGTTTAGATTTATAGTCCTTTACTGACCACTACTAACCTAAGATACTTTAACCATCTTTGATTTTTGGTGGAGGAAGGATATCACCTTTTTTGTTTGGTTTAGATTTATAGTCCTTTACTGACCACTACTAACCTAAGATACTTTAACCATTATTGATTTTTGGTGAAGGAAGGATATCACCTTTTTTGTTTGGTTTAGATTTATAGTCCTTTACTGACCACTACTAACCTAAGATACTTTAACCATTATTGATTTTTGGTGAAGGAAGGATATCACCTTTTTTGTTTGGTTTAGATGTACAGTCCTTTACTGACCACTACTAACCTAAGATACTTTAACCATCTTTGATTTTTTTCCTTCCTTCACCTCAGCAAATAAATTGATTACCTCATTAAATAAAGGAAATTAATGGTTAAACAAAGTTTTGGTAATCATAGTATACCCAATAATGTGAAAATATTTATATAATAAAATTATACAAAACTCTGTTTGGTTGCATGGAAGATTGTTAAACTGATGTGAAAATTCTGAAAGAACTATGAAAACTTAAACTCCAAATTAAATGTATTATCTCAGGTTTTAATTGGTGGATATTGTTCCCCAATCAATAAACAGTGACTATAACTAATAGAATTTGAGAAAATCTATCAACAACTAGATCAAGATGGCAGTATAACAATATCAAATAAATTTGAAAAATAACTCTCAAGGGATTATCACCAAATGAAGTCCTAAATAGATCCACCAAATATATTACATTAAATCTGTGAAAGTTTTGAAAGAAAAGAATAAACCTACCCAACAAACTGATACCAAAACCACTGAGACCCTGAGCAAGACCAGCAACAAGACCAGAGGGGTGGTGTCTTCTTAAAGTTTCCTGTCGTGTCCAGTGGTCAGTATCCATGGAAAGCCTATCCATATTTCTGGAGACACTACCTGCCCAGTTTGTCACTGATACTAAAGCACCTAAAAAAGCAACGACAGCAGGTGATTAATTCCCATATACTACTTCTAATTATGAATCTCAAAAAAAAAATAAAAAATTGTAAATTCAAAGTTATTAAAAATAACCTCTTACTAAAGTGTATTACAATCATACATGACCTTTTGGAAGTAAGACATTGAGTTTTGATTCACTGAAAAAAAAAAATTTCCTTCTGAGGAGATATGTACTGTCCTCACGAGTAGATCTGACGAATGTTGTGGAGACAGCAATTCTTGAAATGCACTGAAATTAATTTTCAAAAACTACATCCTTTAGCCTAATACAACAAGACCTTCTGTTTACATACTTCCACAGATCAATTAAGATGACGCTATAAACATCCAGAACTAATGGCATAATCTTTTCTAAATATAATAACTTAAATATCGATAACTGAAATATAGCGTATACTGTGACCGTAACAGTCCTATCAGAACATAATAACTGAAATATAGCATATACTGTGACATAACGATCTAATCAGAACTGAACAGATTAAATATACAGTGATCTAATGAGCCTATCAGAACTGGATACACTGAATATGAAGTTAAACTGATAACGATCCCATCAGAACACAATAATTTAGATAAAAAGTGTATGTGCTGGCATGATGATGTTAGAATTCTTGACAATTTACCAGAAGTTATCTGTCTTAGCATAGAGGCTGCTCCATCAGACATTCCGGTAACAAATGCCCATGGACCGCGCAGAAGCCCTCGATATGGCATCAGTACAAAATCTGTCAGACCTCTACTCACAGCACGGGCAAACCCTGCTGGGTTGGCTAAGAGATCCATGGAACCCAAAACCCATCCTGCAATCATAATGAGAAAAGGAATATTACAAGATGTAATATTTATCCCAAGTATTTAATCTGCAACTAATACAGATTTGAATAATTTTAGCTGTTAGTGGATTCAGACTAGCCGATAAGAAAATAACAAAAAAGTGTCTATAATAAAAAGCTACTAACTCTGATTAAGGTGTAATTATTATTAAGATTTTGTAGTAAAAAAAACAAGATTTCATTCCACACCTTAAAGAACTTAAGACAGTAAAACTCACCCGCTCTCAGTAAGGCAGCAGACAAGTAGTGCATGGTGAGCATGTGGCCAAGTCTGTAACTACTGCTGAACAAAGCATTCCTCTGGAAGCTGTGGAAGTGTAGTGGCGTGTGGTCGAGAGAGAGGTATAACTTGAGGGAAGCTCGAAGACTCAACATTAAGGATATAGGATGAATGTGAAACTGATGAATGTGGATGGGTTTAGAAAGGGAAGTAGCTGTCACGGAAACTTCTGCAGGAAGAAGTTGCTCTCTAGACTGCAGAAGTATTTTACGATGGATCAAAGAAGGCTTAAAAGTAGGCAGAAGTTTAAAGAGCTTATAAAAAAAAGTGTCTTCCAAATAAACAGATACTGGGGTCAGAGACATCGACAGGCTATGGACAGACATGCCACGAGATCGGTTTTCTTCCGAGTACTCCAGAACAACATCAACCTTTAGAAGTGACTGGGATGAGTTTGGTTCGATTTCATGCTGGAGGTTTTCCTTGGTTGTTGGGTCATTTCCTGATGGAAGAAGAATAACAGGAAAATCATAACCACTTGCTCCTTGTTCTTCTAGTTGGTTGTCCACCTGAATACTTCCCACATGAAATTTAACCTCTTGTATGATCTGAGAGCAGCAAGATGGGGAAGATGTCACTGCCTCAGAAGCTCCAGGCCTCAGAAATATCAGAAGTTGATCCAGGTTGACTCTCAGCACTTCACTCTGTTGGTATGGTTGATGTGCGTTAAGATCATCACATATGATCAGCGACATGTGGGATAACTTGAGAGAAAGAAACTGTATAGTCCGTTCCACAGCTGGAACTCTGAGAGGGTTAACTAATGTTGGCTGTACAGAATCTTTGTCCTCTTGTGCTACAAACTTAGCTTCTCTATTGTCTTCAGGAACTGAAACGGACCTTTCATGATGAGTACCATGGGGCACACCTATACGACTTCTTATTTCCTTAGCTGAAATCTCTACCCTATTGGCTGGTTCAATGAAAAGTACAATTGTGTTAGAAACTCTTTCTTTGTGTATACGGACATCGCAGGCATCAGGAACATTTACAAACTGGTCACCTTCAGACATAAGGTTTATTCCACAGCTCCAAACTTCTACTAACTCACACTGTTGATCAGTGTTCTCAACTTGTTTAGCTAGGCAAATATTGGGAAGAAGATCTGGGGAGTTTGGGTAAGAAGAGGATAAAGCTGGGGGTGTATAATGGGCAGAACACCCAGGACCGATGGACAGAAACTGCTTATGTCCTGTTTTCTCTTCCTCAACAAAATAACCTAAAAAGAAAATAATTGTATAACCAACCTAAATATTATTAATATGAAATTAGAACAAAATAAACATATTTTATTGATAATGGTTAATAAATCATATAATTTATAAACAACTTATTCATTTTAGATTATGTAGCAAGTTTCAAACACACTAATTTGTAGACAAATTTCAAACATTTGTCAGTGCAGATTTCATCATCAGGGTGGTAGAAGAAGCTATTTACAAGAATCAGTTCATCATACAGTTCAATCAAACTGTTCCTGCCACAGTACTTAGAAAAAGGTTTACTAATGTAGATTGTCTGTTGGAACTTGGGAACAGAACATTAAACCTTAATGGCAGCTTGTTCATTCATGGGCTAAATGGTAAGACCACAGAGATTCTTTGGATTCAGATATAGCCATCCCTACTTTTTAACTACTGATCAGGAGGAAGGCAGACAGAAAGTAACACCTGCTGCCACAAGGGTTTCATATGAACCAAATAATGGGATTGACTGTCACTTTTATAACATGCCCACAGCTGAATGTATGAAAAGTTCACAGTAACAATACAATTCAAACCTTCAATCTCTTGATCCATATCTCAGCACACTAGCCATTAGGCCATATCAGTCATTTTCTGTTGTATTTGAATAAACTAATTTATCCCAATACAAGCAGATCATTTAACCCTGAACCACTGTGTCAGATCTGAAAAATGCATAGTTATCTCTAAGAAAACATTTAAGTAATATTGTGGTAATACTTTCTCTTCGAACATTTAAATGCCTTGCAAACTTGCATTGAGCATTTTGGAGTTGTGTAAAGTTAACCCAATTTTAAGAAATTAAACAATACAGACACAGGGTCTTGCTCACAGCTTTATAATCAGTAAGATCAATTCTTTATACAGCACTATAACATATAATATATGTCTTCATATAATAACATGATACAAGGAAGGCCATCATATAACAGCAGGATCTGAGGAAGGTCTTCATATAACAGTGTGAAATGAGGAAGGCCTTCAAAGAACAGTATGATATCAGGAAGGCCTTCATATAGCAGTAGGATTTGAGGAAGGCCATCATATAACAGCAGGATCTGAGGAAGGTCTTCATATAACAGCAGGATCTGAGGAAGGTCTTCATACAACAGTGTGAAATGAGGAAGGCATTCAAAGAACAGTATGATATCAGGAAGGCCTTCATATAGCAGCAGGATCTGAGGAAGGCCATCTTCATATAGCAGTACCATTTGAGGAAGGTCTTTATATAACAGTATGATATAATGAAGACCTTCATACAACAGAATGATATGAGGAAGGCATTCTTCATATAACAGCAGGATCTGAGGAAGGCCTTCCTCACATAAAAGTACAAACTGGGGAAAACCTTCTTCAAGTGACTGATAAAGGCTGGTTTTGAGGTTTTTTAAGGTGTTCGTATAATTTAGTGGATAGGATAGCCTAGAAATGCCAAAAGGTCCCTTGCTGTCCTTTAATGATATGTTTATATAACAGTAAAATCTGAGGAAGGCCTTCTTCATATAACAGTACAATGTAAGGAAGGTCATGATAGATCTGATGACATATTGTCAATAATGAGGAAACACAAGCCATGAAAAAAAAACAAAAAAACAATTACAATTTTGTGCATTATGCTTTACTTAATATACTATTACTAAATCATCACACTTAAAGAATGAAATAAAATGTTTTAAGTGTTCTTGTGACGTAGTCGCTTAAATTCATAATATATTTATTTTCTCATAATTTAATTACTTTTTTCATTAGATCGGAAATGGTTTCTGGGTAAAAGTTCACAGTCTTTAATTAATATGTGGTATTCAACAATTCCTACATGAAGGTGTAGAATTTTTTAAAAACTTGATTTCATCAACTAACTTTCACTTATAACATACTAGTAAGTATACCTTCTTCTTTGGTGAAACAACTTTGTCCATACAACAAAATATACTTTGTATTGTTGTATAATTTCACCACTGGACAAGGGTCATTTTTCGTTATGAGGAAGGTCAGCCCATCCTTCTTGTGGACCATGATAAGGTAGGGCTTAGTAGTTCCACCGATTTCGGGAACAGAAACAGTGAGACGAGAGTCGGGAATAGAAGTCGTCACACACACCGGATAACTCCAAACTGGTTCATCGCTTGACTTCTGTGCTAAACACAGATACTGCTGGTATTCTGAGTCATGGCTACCAGGTGAAGTCAAGTCCCAAAACAGCACAGGTTGGAGTCGGCTATTTTCCGGAGCTGCCTTTAACTTGAGAGGTTTTGGTTTCTGTTTCTTCGAAAACAGTTTGACCTGTAACAAGAGACCCCGTGAGTCCATGGAAGAAAGCACAATACTTGAAAAACATATGGTATCACAAAATTTGGTAAGTTAAAGCCAGAAAGATCAACACATCACACTTACAACACAAATACCATGAACATAATAAAACAAATATCTCATTCAAACAAACACTGATTATATTTTACGTACTCCAAATCATGAAAAACAAAAGCATAGCTGTATAAGAAAAGGATGCAATAAATGTGATGCTTAAATTGCTCTGTTTGTTAGGAACAATGCACAAAATACCTTAAAAGTTACAAAATCAAGTCTTTACGTCAAATGTGTAATATAAAAAAGAACAACACGTTATCTAAGGATACACTCTTTCACTACATTATTGTTATTAGCAGAAATGCCACCCTACTGGTGGCTGTTAGTGCTAGTAATTACTAATCATAGTATTAAAACCTCATTAAAAAAAAATTTAGAAAAATTGAACGTTTTTTAAAAAAATTATTTTTTTTCTGGGAAGTACTGCACGGGAAAAGTGTTCGAATTGTGCTCTTTGGTTATACACAACTCTTTGCATCAAAATGATTCAATGTACAGAGTTCAAAATTTTCATGAATTTTACTGATATAAGCTGTAATGTTTTTATATATTAAAAGTGGTACCATTTATTGATAAAAAATAATAGTTTTTTTTAAGAACTCCAGTTTCTCAGCACTACATTTAACAATTACATCAATAAAGATACAATCAAACCCTCAGATACAGTCCTAGTGAAAGTCGTGTTCTTCTTGTGAGGAAAGTATGTTTATTTAATATTGTGTTCTATTATAAAGAAATGTTTGTTGTACATATCACAGTATTTTTCTTATTGTCTGAATCTTGAATACCCAAAGTGTGAAATTTGTTTTATGGATTTTTGTTTGTAGTGCCACACAATAGATGGTGCACAAGTTTTGGTTACATACATAGATACTGACATATATGCTAAGTCCATTATAGTAAGATTTTGCAGCAATTATTCTCAATATTACATTTATAATATTTAATTTCTATTAACAAAAACCATGTCAATAAAATATTGGAAAAATTTATTCTTTATTTCAAATTGTTTCCCTTCATTTTTTCGGCCGAGTTAAATATGATCGTTGTTTTAACAGATAATCAGAAAATTGTATAACTTCTGAAGTTAATTCATAAGTTTGAGGAAATTCTTTCATCAATATAAACCATGAAATATAAAGAAAACACAAAAATGATTTCCATATATTACCTGTGTACAGGAACTAGCTACCATATTAGTGATCATCAATAAGTCAGTCTCTGATTGGTTGTTTACAGACCAGGCAGCATTCACTGTTATAATTCGCATTCCGTCATGAATCCTTGACGTAATACACAAAGGACAAATCTGCAGAAATAAAATAAAACACTCGGAATTAACTTTGCATCTACAAAAATTATGTAAAACAATATTTATAATTGTATAGATCATTCTCAAAATTCACAGCTAAATTTAATATGTTTGTATTTGGAAAGTCTGTTGGCAGACAGTTAAAACACTGCAAGGCAACCAAACATCAAGCAATCTAAATATATCAAGACACAAACTAGAGTCACTTAAACATGTGAGAATGGCTTGGAAGAACATTAAATTTTGGAATGCAGTAAAAAAATGAGCCGAGGGGGAAAATGCGGTACATATAAGTATTGGTGAAAAACATGAAACATTAACTTAATTAGGCTTAACATCTGAAAACTTCAAAGAAAGAAAGGAATACTCCTATACCTAAAAAGGCTATCTACACTCATTAAATATCTTTTAGTTTTGAGACAGAGAGATATACTGTTTTCCTATTGTTTCTTCTTCTTCAAAAGACTTTTCAATCAACCACCATTCCTTCATTTCTTGGCAGATTTGACTTGAAACTTGGTAAAGTTATACCTTGATCCAACATGCCCAGACTATGTTTTCATTTTTGGGACTTAGGCCTTTTAAAGAATTTTATGGGGTCAAAGGTCAAACAACTCAAAAATATATATTTTGGGCTCTTGTGCAATCAAGATGGAAATTGGCACAAATATAAATTTTTATGTGTCAAACATATTGATGTACAAAAAAAGTTGGATTTATCCATTTTTAATCTTTTCAGGGGGTCATAGCTCACAAAAAAGCATAATTTTGTTTTTTTTATTAATTACTCGGCTGTATTATGACCAATTTACATGGGATTTGGTACAAAGATACATTTTTAAATGTCCCATGCATATACATATAAAAATGTGGTATATTCCCATTTTTGGACATTTTAGAGGGGTCAAAAGATTAAATAACCCGATAATTTTTTTAAGGGTTTTGGTCAGTTACTTACCTCTGTTTTGACTAATTTACATGGAATTTGGTACAAAGATACTTTTCTACAGGCAACACACATTGACAAACAGACATGTTGGACATGCCCATTTTTATTATTAATTGGGGGGTCAAAATGCCACAAAAAATATAATTTTAGGGTTTCTTGACAATTACACTGCCATATTTCAGCCGATTTACATGGGATTTGGTACAAAGATACTTGCTTTTTTACAGGTCCCAAACAAAGATATAGACAATTTTGGAATTTATGTCTTTTTGCTCAATTTTTCAGTGAGAAAAGCACAATGTGGGGTTTTCGTGAACTATTCATGTATATGTCAACCAATTTATAGAGGATTTGGTGAAAAAGATATCCTCTTACAAGTCCTAAGCAGTGAAATAGACAGTTTTTGACTTTTCTATTTTTTGCATGATTTTCTTTGGTGTTAAAATTGAACAAATTGGGATCATGTGGTAGAGACATGGTGCATTCCCCTGTGAAAGTTGGCCTCTTTAATTATGTTGATTATCAGTACTTAGTCTGGGTTTTACCTGGTTTGGAGTCCATGTTTAATGTGTAAATAATGAATGTGTTAATAACATAAAGAGTAAAACAAAATGTAAACGAATATTGAGATTAATCCCACTAATTACTACTAGGCTCATCATGAGTTTTATACAGCTTTAAACTGGGTTATTCCATACGGTGCAATATGTGGATTCCACTAGTACTGAACAGTACAGCAAAAAGTTGGTAATCTGGTTAAACTAACTCAAATAAGGAAACCTTCACAAAGCATCTGCCAGACACTGCTAATTCAGATATTACCAAAAACATGCGACAAGGAAGTTTTTGTTATAATCATCTAGAACTTTCTTTGACAACTTAAATAATGATTTCTTTACAAAACCAATTTTAAAAGTTTTTAGACAAATAAGATAAAAGAAAATCTTTACAATTTAACAGCTATTTTATCAAATAAAATCACAGAATATCAATGCAATCAAAGAACTATCACATGACTTGGACAAAGTTAGTCAAAAATATAAAGCATTCATATACAAGGCTATTGGAAAACAATTCCTGAACAACAGTGTAAGAATTACCACTGTCTTTACCAGCATATAAAAGCAACAACTGTGGTCGTCACACAGAAACAATAATACCTTCAGTTCTTCCTCAGTCACGATCTGGATGAACACAGGAGTGTGGCCAACCAATGGGACACGACCTTCAACCTTAGGCCAGTATTTAGGTACTGACCAGTCATCTTGCGATAAATGAAGAGGCTTGGATGTATAGAGTTCACCAAGCCACTGGATACCCAGAGAAAACTGTTCCTGAAAAATTAACAGTTCTAAGTATTTGGTGTAATATTATTCTATAGATAGAGGAAACAAGAAAAAAAGAAAAAGGTTAGCTCAGTTGGATACAGTTAACCAAATGCTCACTCAACATTTTACTGTTAATTCTACACTATATACAAAGGTTAGTTCAGTTGGATACAGTTAACTAAACACTGACTCAACATTTTACTGTTAATTCTACATTACATACAAAGGTTAGCCCAGTTGGATACAGTTAACTAAACACTGACTCAACATTTTACTGTTAATTCTACATTACATACAAAGGTTAGCCCAGTTGGATACAGTTAACTAAACACTGACTCAACATTTTACTGTTAATTCTACATTACATACAAAGGTTAGCCCAGTTGGATACAGTTAACTAAACACTGACTCAACATCTTATTGTTAATTCTAC
>NW_013742433.1:0-9898 GCF_000517525.1 Limulus polyphemus | reverse complement strand
GAAACTATGCCTTATTTAAACTTTCATAAATATTTCATATTAAATATTTATATTTGTTAGTGTTTTATTTTAGGAGACTTAGTTTGCATATTTATTTTGTATTTTGTTCGTTCCGTGTATGTTTAATATATTTGTAAAAAATACTGAGCATCAATGCTATATCACGGAAATACGGTTCAAAAGATATTAGGTTATGTTCGGTACTGGTTCGTGAACTGGTTTAGACCTAGATTAACACGTGTAGCTTGAATTTCTGTACACTTTTACATAAATGATGCAGTTGTTTTGCGTAGATTATTGATGTATGGATATATACATATACATTTCAAACAATGTTTTTCAATAACCTGTATAATCTTTCATTGTCAAGGCCTTCCATACTTTGAGTCAGTGCAGCGTCATAGCTATCACAACAGTGAGGGGTGTGTGTCTTTTTTCCAAAAAAAAATGTGTACCTTTTTTTCTACACAAGAAATTTAAGTGATTTAAATGAAAATCAAGTATGTATTTAAAAATAATAATATAGTGGACCTTTGAGACTTTTTAGGATACTGGGTTGGTCGTTCGACCTTCCACCCCCACCCCCACCCCTTCTCTCTTGATTAAGCTTTTAATATGAGGTATTCGGTAACACTGATATAAAACAGAAAATTTTGAAAGTATCTGCAAAAAAGGCTATTTCCGGAAATGTTATGCAGAGAATAAATAGAATTTGGACAGTAAAGGAAAGAAACATACACTAGTGAACAAATACGTCACATCTTTATTCTCAGTAAAAATAATGTGTTGTAGAGTATTTCACCTAATAACCGGCCATCAATTCTGCTATGTCTTAATTGAATGATACTGAGGAGGAAGGCTTTATTTGAAATGTCAGCACCAAACAAAGACAAAATGAATTCTGATTTGCCGTTGAAACCAGGATCCATTCTCTGAGGAAGGAGAGGGTTCAGACACAGCGCCAAAGTGATATGAGTTGATGACCTTTCGATATTCAGTTAACGAAATTGTCAAACTACATGCAAAACTCTTACACTAAAATTTGCAAACACTTACCTGAATATATATGACATAAAAATATTCTACGCTATAAACAAAGTTGAAATGAGCAGCAACGGCCTAGTTCAGAGTGACACTTTAAGATAAAGTCTTGGAGGACTAAGGAACAAAACTATGTTACGACAGCGGAAGTCACGTGACTCTGGTAACACATAATGAGTATCTCGAACGTTCCTGAAGGCTCGAGTGTTTGCTAGACGCCCTCTATTTTGTATATATAAGTCCGCCGAGAAGTGACGGCATAAATAATTGAATTGCAGAAAGGCAGAGATAGAGACGGACAATTGAGTCAAGCGCAGTAGTAAGTAAAGTGCGTGAATCGTTCGTTGTGAATTATAGCGTGTGTTTAACTTAAAGTGACTGTGGAAATTAAGTGTATTGCAAAGTTGAATTGAGAAAGAATAAAATAGTTTTATTTAAGAAAAGACTTTTATAGCTGAAGTTTCTCCGAAAGAATTGCTACGAAAAATTAACAAACGAACACAGATGTAACAACTAGTTCTGTTAGAAAAAACGATGTTTCACAATACTTCTGTTTTCAACTATAAAATAATATTCTAAACTGGTTATGGAAGGGTGAAATTCATGCCTATTTCAGTCATTACATTCCTTCATCAGGGACAAATGGCAAATGACCATTGTAAGCATGCTTATCAGTTATTTGGTCATTGTACCGGTAGTGTGGCGTCACGCGTTTCTAATATGACCTAAATTGTGAAATAGCTACTATTGCGTGTGATGTGTGTAAGCGATGGGAAACACAGAAAAAAAAGTAGTTTTGAAATAAGAACTACTTACATGAATATATGTTAGAACAATTGAAATATTTATCAACAAAGTCGCATAATGATATAGGTAGTGAAGAGTGAAATATTAATAAGAAATGCATTCCAATAATAATACATAGGTGGTATTCTCAAGTGAAACTGATTTCCATCTAGAGGGCAAGATAGGTAGCTCCACAGAATAACAGGAAATTCGACCAAGATATTTATTACAGAGTTATTTTGAATTCTCTGATACTGGCTGTGTTCGTGAAAAATAAAGAGACACAAGTGTACAATAAATTATATTTATTAATAACCCAAACACTGTGTGTTTACTCACTTCAGTACAAAATAAGGTAGTTTTTATTGGAAAATTTATCTAGACTGCTTATTCTCTTTAGATTCGCTTGTTTGAAATCTTATTAGAGACTGTATTCGATGGCTCTCTTCCAAAACGTGAAAACATCACGTTTAATAATGAAAGTGGTAACGTCATGCTTTCTCAGAGCGACTTGCGCCACTCACATGATTGATCATTCTTATTAGAAAATAAAGGATGTGGTAATCTCGAGGCATCACCTGGATTACCACTGGAGAACACCGCTATTTATTTTGATACACAATGTGCATATTTAGTTATCTTTCCTCATAGGCAAACTAGGTGTTGTCTCAGGATAACAACACCGAACAATAGCTTTGTAGAGCGAAAGTTAAATATAGACTTTCTTGACTACATATACCTTATAAACTGTACATGCACATAAATAACTGAAAAAGCGTGAAAAAGTCTATGTTAAAATAAGAAGGTAGAAAGTACATGGTATGCTTTCATGCCACAGTTATATAAATGTGAACATAAAAATGATATTTACTAAATAAATATTATACAGAGAAGTAAAAAAGATATGATTAAATAATGAAAGTTAAAATGTTATTAATGCAATAATAAAGAAATTCGTTTCAAAACAAAATTTTCTTAGATTTTCCAGAAATATTTTGAATTAAAATTCAAAGATCATTAATACCAGGTTCATGGCATATAATCCAGTAGGTCTTTTTTTATTTCTCTGTCAGATCAGTATTTTAAACACTCACCTCACGTGTTTTATAATTTGGTTAGAAAAATTAAAACAGGTTGTGTATGAAATTAAACTGCCTGGTACACGAAATAAAAGGCACTTACATATTATGTTTCGTGTATGTTGTAATATCGTCTTCTGTATGAAATAATTTGACCTTTAGCCCATATGTTTTTGAAAACTCACTAACTTTATCTCAATGTATAAACAAGTCAGGTGACAAGGGCTGGTTTGTGACGTCAGAGCAGATGCAGTTACTATTGGCTTTACTTGCCCACACCTCCAGTGGAATTCAGTTTATTTCAGGAAACGATGGCGACAGCGGCAGTTCGCTCAGTATTGGGAAGTACCTTATATTTTGCAAGGGTTAAAGAAACTGGATGTTTATTTTTTCTCCGGCCGAAATTATTACAACTAAAGAAATTTCACAGTAGGGTGAGTGTGATTTTTTCTAAACGTTCATAACGTTTTAACTCAAGTAATGTAGGAATGTAACTTTACATTTCAGTTTTGCATTTTTTTTTATCACGCTTGGTGTTAACTGTGAAGAATTGCGGCTGTTGAACCGGTTACTTGTGCTCCCCACCAGAGAAGAAATTAAATATCTAATATTGCTACGTTCTAACTGTTGTCACTTTTATATATGTGTGTGTGTGTACATAATTACACGAAATAATGTCGATGGAAAACACTATTAAAATTTAACAACTTACATTTTCAAACAGCAGTCGCAATGGTAGTTACTCTTACTGTGTTACTGTTAGTGTCAACCAGAAATCAGCTGAGAGTGAGAATGTGTTATGAAAATATCGTTTGCTGTTATCACTTATCCATAGGCCTACTGTTAAAGTATTAGAAAGATGAATATGAAATATAATAATTCATAGTTATAACATATGTCTGTAATGTATAATAGTAAAATTGTGTAGAATAATAAATAGGTGTAATGTTAATTATTACCTCAACTAGCGTCGAATATATACTATAGTACATACAACTAAATTAGTTATTCATTGTATCATTATAGTCGAAACACTTAAGTTAATATTAATATATTACGTAAAGTATATTAAATGGTAGATTAGTTACATGTTTTGCAGCTACAGATTGAATATTTTATTTATAAATAGAAGCACCGGTTAAAATTAAATGGAATAAAATACATAGGACCATAATAAATAACAGAATACCAAGCTTTAAATCTAGATCGCATGATTAATTTTATACCCAACATTTTTCTTTGACAAACTGCTATGTAATAAAGTATGTGTTTAAAAACTAAACATTTGATCAAGAGAGTAAATATTTACTTTATCAAAGCAATGCTATTGATGTGGCAGAAGGTTTAAATTTAAATTAGTAAATATGCTTTCTATATTTCTGGATTGCATGATATATCTTACTTATAAATTGTTTTGTAATTTGGTTAATAACTATAATAAGTTCCCAAAATCTGTGTAATATAATACTTCTAACACACACACACACACACACACACACATATATAGAGAGAGAGAGTGAGAGGGAGTTTGTTTGTGCGAAGTTCAGCACAGAGCTACACAATGGGCTATCTGTGCTCTGCCCACCACGGGTATCGATACGCCCTGTTTCTAGCGTTGCAAGTCTGCAGACATTCTGCTGTGCCACTGGGAGGCAAGAGAGAGAGTAGTGAGTGATTAATTAACTCTGGTTTTACTATATTCTGTTAGTCACTGAGCTCAGGAAATATGCCTGCTATGGGAAGAATTAAGTTTTTTTGTGTGTTTTGCTTTCTTACCCTAAAATCCCTTTGATTGAACATGTATTGAAGATCACTTCAGAATAACACAATGAGTTTTATGAAATACCCACCATTAAAATGTAAGCTCATTATCTTTACTTTAGGGTAAAATTATTACATCAGTGTCACAAAAAAGTATTTTTATTTTTGCCAAAACCAACATTCTATATGGTATAACTTTGAAAGCTAAGTTTAATATATATGTGTGTGGAGGTATTCTCTTCCCATTTGCCATTTTTGAAGTATTGGTTTACAAAGCAATGGTATATTAAGTGAATACTATAGAAGTATGTGACTTATCATAATTAATGTTTTAGGGAATATTGTTTTCTGAATATTGTAATTTTCTGTAAACTTAGTGATGCATGTGATGTTAAAAAATTATAAAATTACACATAAAATTTGTTATCTAGCCTATATTATATTTCATGTTGTGATTCATACCTGATATTTTTCTTGATTTTTACATTGATATCAGAAAATGTGAATATTAATTTGGGATATTGATTATTAAACACATTTTTAATTATTGGTTTACAATACTGACAATGAAGAGCAAAAGTATAATCATTTGTAAACTGTTTTTTTTTTCTGCTTTTGTATCTATGTATTCTAAATTAATTCAGTTTCTAGATTTGTATATACGTTTTATGTCCAACTAGCCTCTTCCACAGTTCTGGAGCTAGCAGGACCAAACTTGGCAGACATATGTGAGTTGCCTTTATCTCTGAATGTAGCTTCCTACAAAGGGGGATTCAAAACCCCTGGAAGGTTGCCCAGGTGTAATGGGAGTCAAGAGTAGGTTTCAAGGTGATTGAACCTGAAATCAGATTTTGTTCCTGATTCCCTTGAGATCTCAGGGACATCATATTTGAAACGGTGTTCATGTCCCCACTCACACACTTCAGACATATTCCACAAGCAGGTGTCAAAGTGTTTTTTGTTTTTAATGTGGGCATCCTTTGGGGTAGCAATAGAAGGAATTGGGCATAATGGCAGAGCTTGATCAGTTCACTGGGGTCTCTGTGAATCATAAGAAGGCATTTGAATCATGCAGAGGACCATAGATATTTTATGCTACTATATTGTTGTAACAGTTTTCTTTGGTTGGCATGATTTTTGAATTATCTGGTGAAAATAATTCAAACCCTATCCATGTAACAATATAAAATTAGTTTACTCTGTCCTTTAACATTTTTCAGGCTTATACAGTTTGTAACTTGTAGGCAATGTTTACAAATGATGTTCCAACAGAAATACCAAGCTAATTGTACCACACTAACGTAAAAATAAACTTACTTGTACAATTTCATGGTTGATCGATCAAGTGACTGAAAAAACTTACAAAAACACTCTTACTGATTCGCTTTACTGAATCTACTCTATGCTGCATTGCTCCTCGTATTCATAATCTATTCCTCAAATTTACTAGAAAATCTGACGTCACAATTTTATAACTTTCTAAGCCTATATTATTAAACTTTTCCATCTTAACGTAGAGCACTCTCTAGCTTACATCTAAATTACAACATAAAAAGTATAGCTTATAGTAATATATATAAAGTGGAAGGGTAAGTTAGATGTTAAAATAATGTGTGGCTGGAATCCCAAAAGAAAAAAACAGCAATAAACATATGGCATATGAAGCGTTCTGGCCAAGGCCAAGATTATTTTCTGACAAGTTGCATGATAATTCCAGCCTGACAGAAAAATGTTAAATACGGTGGATCAGCTGTAAGTTTACGGACTTATACCTCTAAAATTCAGGGTTCGATTCCCCTGCGATAGACATAGTGCATATAGACCATTATGTTGCTTTGCACACACAAAAAACTGTAACAAAATAAATTTATACTTGCATGTTGTTTTCTAGACTGTCTTCATGACGTTAATAACGATTTCCGTCTAACAAATATCTAAGTTAGAATATTAAGAATATAGCTTACAAAAATATGTTGTATGAAATGCGTTAGTTTTCGACTCAATGTTTTTCTTTTTCACGACTTAGTAGAACATGTAAGTTTAGTTTAAAACTTGCACCAAAAATATTTTTTAAACAATGAATTTTGAACAAAAAACAAATATTGGACAATCAGTTAAGAGTGCGAAGTTGAGTGCTCGAGTCGTTGTGGGTATAAGCACTCAATTCTGCACCCTTAATTGATTTTCCATGTTTGCTAACTAGTTTTTCATCTGTGTTTGGATTTTTGTCTGATAGATGGGATATACCCAACGCTTTTGGGAGCTATCACCACAGACAATTTCCGTTATGACTTTAAGGTTACGACTGGAAATTACTTTGGACTTTATAAAATAATTTTAAGGCTTATCTTTTTGCAGTCTCATTTGTGTTTCTGTACAAATTCATTCTTTGGTCCTTTTTGTTTATTAACTTTTTAAAGTATTTTGAAGCGCAACATTATTACGTTGTTGTTGTTAAGCGCTACATAATCACCACCTGTATTAATTTGTTTGGTCAGTTTCCTTGGTGTCGGGCGACGAAAAAAAAAGAAAACGGGCTCTATTTCGGCGAAACAACAATTTCTCAAAGCGACGTCGCGCGCTGTTACAGAACTTCTAAATTATTCATTCGCGTCACCCTCGTCCAATATGGGTGAGCCTTTATCGGTATTTAATTTACAAATGCTAACTAGCTGGAATATAACCACCCGTCTCCTAACGGCGACTATCAACTGAGTAGCGATTTAACCGAGCGTGGCCCAGTGTTAAGTGTGCCTGGATTGTGAATTAGATGATTTATAGTTTGCATCGTATTGCTCCAAAAACACTTTAGCACTTTTAGGCTGTGACTGCGCTATAAGAATAGAGATCACATACCATTATTCTGTCAAACAAGAGTTGGCAATGGGTGCCGTTAACTAGCTGTTTTTCCATTAGTCTATCAGCTCAAAATTAGGGACGGTGCTTTACACGAAAATCTTAAAACAAGATAACAAACTGAATAGCAGGATGGATTGATATAAGTACAATGCTCCTACAGCTAAAGTACGGAGTTCGTTCAGCAGCATATCGTGGCTCGAACTTTGGACTTCCTGAGAAATTGATTTAAACTGAGAAAAAAGTTGTTTTTCTTTAGAGGGGTGCGTTAAATTATCGGTATCTTGTTTTTTGTTTAGCTTATTATTCCACTGTATCTAACGGCGCTGTCCTTGTCAAGTCCTTGAAACTGAGAAATTGAACCAATGAGAACGATAGCATCTTTGCGTGGCGTGAAGTGACTTTTTCACTTAATAATTGCGTCATGAAACCTTAGCGTATTAGTGGCACGCTGTTGTACTGTTACATATACACTCGTGTTTATATCTAGAGCAGGGTTGTCAGATTTCGGTCTGGAAATAAGCAACCCGGACTTTGAAAATAAGCCCAATCTTCCCCATGCTTCATTTCCAGTCACTGAACGTTAAATAACCGTAATTCGGTCACTTGTTATTATGTTTTGCTTGGCTGCATAAGTAACATTTAATTAGCTGTGTATTTTTTGTCATATTTTCGATTTTCATCATAATCTACTAGGACCGAAAACAAGCCCAAAATATAACAAGAACCGACCGCGAGAAATAACTAACCCGATTCCGCAGTTTTTAAGCGGAACTGGCTAATTCTAGAGGGTCATGTCAGCACCAGCTGTTTAATAAAATAATTTGAGGCACAGCAAAACGGAATTGAAAATAGTGAAACAACATTAAGAAAAGTATTATTTAATCTTTAATTATTTATTTTTTGTTTCTTTAATGTAACGTCTTTAATCATGGATCTTCAGAAGTTCCGTGTTCTGTTACTGCCGATATATATACATTATATCTCCAGTTCCACATTTTGGGCTCATGGGTGCGTGATGGTCAAATCCCACTTTTTGTTTACAGCGGAGCTGTAATTCTGCCGGTACTGAGTACCGGAACTTATTTTTTTAAGGCGGTACTAGTATCGGGACTTATTTAAGCTGCTTTTTCGGATGCGCATGCGTTCCATTGTTCTGTCAGAAAGCATTTATTCATTGACACTCAAATTGTCGTTTTTTATGTTTATACGTAGATTTTTTAATTTTTTTTCAAAAACAGGTCCAATTCACCCAGCTGAGTACCTCTACTTTATTTTGAGGAGTTCACTCCTGGGTTAGAGTAGCTCACGAGTTGGCGGGGGGGGGGGCAGCTAGACCTTGAGTAAATTTGTGCAAGATTCAACCAACAACCAAATGTATCAATATGACGCTGTGACAGTTACCATCTCTTGAACAACAGTATATACTGTGCCTTAATAAAATATAATATAAGATTAAGAAATCAATTAGACAAAAAACATTGTAGGCTTTAACATACTTGAAGCACCACTGTAAGGCTAAATCGCGCGAATGAACGTTCGTTTTTGAAGGCTGCTCATGATTCTATCGGATCCTTTATAAAAATTCCAGAAAGTTTCTGCTCATTCATAAAAGTTGCCCTTCTAAGTTCTGGTTTTAAGCTCGAAAAACGAGACTCACTCTTGCCCAATTCAATTTTAGTTTCTTCTGGCCCAGTTAGTAGAAACTTCCCCTCATATTTTTTTCTCATGTTGGAAATCCTGCCACCAGTACTGATCAGTGGTCAACTTGTATCTCCAAAATAACGAGAGCACACACGCTCTCAGTAATGATAATAAAAGCAGTTTGTTTTAGAGCAAAGCCGCATTGGGCTACTTGCTGTGTCTACCGCGGGGAATCGAACCTCGGATTTTAGCGTTATAATTTCGTAAATTTACCGGGAATAATTAAAGCAGATCATTCTAATTTCCTGCTTCCGTAGGCGACGCGTACTGCTAATCTCCCGGGCGGCGTGAAAGTTGACATTGGAAGAATGGGGTGAAAGAAGACGTGTCAATGAAAAAGAGATGATTGAAGGAGGGCAACACGTGTTGAAGGACAGCGACCCCTGCTAAAGTGAAAAGCCAAAGAATAAGAAATGTAAAGTCTAGTTTCCTGCCTATATCGACCCTAAACTGTGATTTCTCTGTGTCGGATTTTAAAAAAATAATATTACATATATGTATACGGGTGCTGTTTTTTTTTGCCAATTGTCGAAAAAAATGGCTGTTACTTATATTTCTTAATAGTATAAATATATATTACGTAGTTGTTGGGCTTAAGATTCTTCTACAGTAGGTGCCTGTGACTTGTTAGCGATAAATTCAACGATGAATAAACAACACACACTTTACTT
>NW_013742432.1:0-22519 GCF_000517525.1 Limulus polyphemus | reverse complement strand
GAGGATGGGACAGCCAAGACAGACCAACAGGCCCTTTGTTGTCCCTAAACATTATGTTATGTTAATAACATCTTATAATTTGTAAATAGTACTTTCAAATAAAATCATTTTGGTGTACAACAAAAATACAATTTAATTTACAACCTTTACAACTCATCATAATAAATCAAAAGCTTTACATTACTTATGAACTTGTAAAGTATGCACAAGCAATTTTATTACCAGCTTTTGAAATAGTTGAGGAAAAAGTTATGCTTGGTGAACAAGTGACAGATTTGAGGTTTAAGCATTAAAATGCATTTCAAACAGTTAATTGCATCTGAAATACTGAAAAGCTTCCCTTCTTGAGTTGCTCTCATGCTATTAACAACCATGTGGCTAAAATCTGAATGCCCTCAATATCAATGTAGAGCATGCAAACATATGGAAAGTTGACATTATGTAAAAAATATACACATTAGAAGCCAGAATGGTAATAAGTATATCACACTAAAGGTGTAGACAAGCAAAGGCAGAGTAGAATCCAGAACCAGAAATATTCTTAGGAACAGATTCAAGTGTAGTGGATCAGTCTTACGGAAAGAATGAATCCGAGGCATTCTTTTCAGCAGGGCACCTTTATTCTCAAGACACCCTTTGGTTCATACCAAAGGTATTCAGTTAATGGGGTAACATGTTTACCTGTGGAGACAATCATAGGAGCACAGGTGATGTATGTACAGATAAGGAAATACTCCTGTGAAGGAAGGTCCATGGGGGGAGCATACCAGCCAAAATTTATAAATGGACATGCTCCTGAGGATTTATTCCCCTTCCTCCACATCTAAAAAAGGCCAGTGTGTCATAAAACTGACAAAGACAATGGGTGCTCAGGGAGTAACAAATACAGACATAAGCTATTCCAAGGATGGGGTTCAACTATGCAAGAACAATGAGACAAAGAAAAATGAAAGAAAATGTGATCCTCCCATCCTAGTTGGAGATATGACACATTCACTGATAACAGATATTTTGCCTCAGATATCTTACTGCTACATAAAGATATGCAGATAAAGGTACCCTTCTAGGAAGGCTCTGTACTTATATCCTGATATATCCTTCCTACCAAAGACTGCAGAAGAAGATAAACAGTTTTCACCAGAGGTGTTACCTACCCTGATGAACCTAGTTTCTCATTCTGAAGAATTCTTTGTATAAAAATAGGTAAATATGCAATGCCATGTAAAGTAACTTACAATAAGTTTAAATCCACAGTAATGAAACAATACAAAATTTAAATGGAAACTGATTTCCATTTCAGTTTGGTATTGTTCCATTAATATGGATTTAAACTTTATTGTAAAATGCTTTTTATGTCCTGTCAACACTTTTTGTTGCTGTATTACTTGGATGGTAGTTTTCAGATGGGCTCAATAAAGAATATTTATATCTTACAATAAAATTCGTTCCACAAGTCTTGCTCCATCCATACTAAGGAATTGCCTTCAGCAGCTGATCCATCTTCTCTGTTTTGATGTGTCTACACACTTCAGAAATAAATTGAGCTACATCTCATCAAATTTGTCATTTTGCAGCAGCTTTGGCTTCCCAGTCTTGATAACCATTAGAGGACATCTTACAGGCCAGCATGTGGATGGATTAAATACATTTTAAAAATCTTTTTAACATCTAACTACATCCTTTCAGCTTTGTGATTGTTTTTGCCACCTGTGGTTATTCTTCAAGCCAGATGGAATTATAGCATTTGAATTATTTTTTTTTATTACATTCTTATATACTACTTGAGTTCACACCTTAATGTGTAGGACAACTTGAGATATTTCTATAACATCCAACACCTCTGTTAACAGTTACATGGGGTCTGGGGTTGAAATAATAATTTGGTTGAAACGTACAAAAGAAAAAACTGGTCTCTCCTATTTCTTACAGCCAGGATATTTCTATTTGTTGTGATATGAATAATGTGCAGTCTTTCCTTATCTTCGGAGATTCTGTATTTCTCTTAATTTCACTGCATTTGTCTTGAATACAATTCCACCCTTAGCAATGGTGATTCATAGAAAATTAGATATATAAATAAATATAAGAGGGTGATGCCCCCTGGAAGTAGAAATAGAATGTCATTTGGTTCTATTAATGCCTTGGCATTTATTTACCACCCCTTGAAGAAGTAAGAAATTTAACATAAATTACTCATTATATTGTTGTCATCACTTTAGCAAATCATATTTTTCATAGCCTTCAATTTTGTTTGGTTACATAGCCATAAAATGAAAAATCAGAACCCTCTTGCCACACCCACCTGTCACATCTTTCAAGATTTGTCAATTGTTCTCTCTCATGTTCAATTCTATATTATTTATAACCACTAGAAAGGCAAGGTTTTCATCTATCAAATGAAGTATTATATTACTTTGTTTTCTGTACAGAAAGTGTTAATTTCTCTTTCAGTTCAAACTTTGTTCCCATGGGAAATTAATGTGCTGCGAATGTAATAATGACAGTAAAAGTTTGATGAGTATAAAAGTTGACATTTACTCCTACAGTATTAAGTTTTCATTAAATCATTCAGTGAATACAAATACTTTAATACAAAAACAAATACTCCCAAAGCTGTATTTGAATGCATTTGAATATGAATTCCGAATACCCCATGTCTGGAACCAACACAGTATTTTGTGCATCTGGGATTATGGATCAACACAGTCCTATGGCATTACAAATCTTGAAGTATGGGGTTCACACTCCTTTATTTTCCACAACTACTGCTAAAGACATTTATTTTGCTTTGGGGATGATGGCTTCACTTCACAATGTTATTTCTGTCTTGTGCTCACATGCATCACCTCCTCTGTGATCATGTTTCTTAGTGGCCTCTATCTCCAGACTCAATATCTTGGAGAATTTCCCTCTTTCTTGCTGTTCTTTGTTACCATCAATCTTTACACAACCAAAATTTTAGTACTGCAGATTCACCTTTTTTCCACATCATACAGATCTGCACTTTTTCACATGTGTCTTCCTTAATGGCTGATCTTCTGATATCAAACTTTTATATCTTTAGGCAGTTCATTATGCTTGTCAAGTGTTCCTATTTTTGCTACTCCACCAACACTATTAGTTCACCTAGATGATTCAACATACTGGTAGTGTATATCAATAATCAGGAAGAACTTGATCTTGCAGCTTTTGTAATGATATACATCCATCTTCTTACCTTTTCTGGTCTCCATTTCCAAATATCTAGTAGTGTATGCTTTAGGCTAGTGTAGTGTTGGGAGAATCTTCTTCTCTATACATACTTCATTTTCTTTAGGTGATGACCAAAAATCAGTTCATTAAGATGTTGTCAACTCTTCTTTATTGGTCCACTTTGGCCTTCTCAACCATGGTTATCCCTATTACATTGTCTGTCTCAAGAGGATTCCCTTACACTTCTTCTTTAAGGATATCTACACCAGCCTAAAACATCATGTTCCACAACGACATTCATTTACAGTTTCTTGGATGGCTGTTCTGCAGTCTTTTATTGGAGAAGCTGGATTCTCTTCTTGAATAGCTTATTTATAGCAGTATTTTGACTGACACTCATCTTTGGCCATCTACCAGTCCTTATGGGCTATATTCAGGAATTTTTGCTCTAAATTTATGTTTCTTGTCTTTCCTCAACTCCACAACAGATTGTTTTCTTTCTTATGTTCCTATTTCATGATCATGGCTTATCTAGCTATTCCATTCCAGGCTATGTAACAAAGTCCACATCTCTTTCTCGTCCCCATTTTTACTGATCTTTTTCAAACCTTAATTTCCCAGTGTTTCACTTCTCTCTTTTGAGACTTTAAGCTTGTTTGTTATACCTTTCACTAAAGAAATATTTTCTTCTATTTTTATCTTCAGGTAGGAGAAGATCTGATATTTAAGCGTTTAATACTTCTTGTAGCGATCATCTTGAATGCATTATCAGATGTCATATATGACATCTTGTTGTTGATATATTATTATTTCATCATATTGAGCTGCCATGCTATCAGATATGTGACACTCCTTGAAATGCCAATATGCCAGCATGACTGTTTGCATTTTCCAGTCAAGTACAAAATGATCAGCAGCTCCAAGAAAACTTTGCATTTGTCTGCTACTCCAGATATCTACAGTGACATTGATGTTGAGTACAAGTTATACCAATTAGAATAACAGAAAATCATATCTAATAATCCATATTCTAATTGCATATAAGTTTTAAAAAAATCCTGAATTTCCCCTAGTGTGAGAAATGGGACTTTTTTCTCTAGGCATTCTTTCTTCTGTAATTAAGAAGCTTCTGCTTGTATAATTTCTTCTCAACCATGTTATTTCAAATCTTGAGCTAACTTAAGATTGGATTTTTGGACCATTGTCAATGGTTTCACAAAGTTTTAGAAATAACCTAAATACAAATAGCCTTTTAGTAAGGTCATCTTTCTTCTCAAGTTTGAATTTTTTTTTAGTGGGGAGGATCTTCCTTGTGGTTTTCTACTTTGATCCATTTTCTGCCGTGCATGCTATGCTAAGGGTAATTATTAGCTATCATATATATTCATGTCAAATTTTCTTTTTCCATAGTAATTATTATCTATCAGCTATTTACATATTTCTGATTCCTTTAGTCAGGATCACATTTTTACATTAGCTGTGGCTCTCAATGTATAACCTCTACTATCACATGGCTCTTATGTTGCCTTGACATCTCAGTCTATTTTGCTTTATGATAAGATACTTGTCTCTCCCACATCCACTTCCAATTTACTTCTTCCTGCATAGTTTACCCTTGCTGGATCTTTCACAAACACTTGTCTGTAATTCAAAAGAAGCAAATAAGGGTTTTAAAATTTTGATGAACATTTGGTAGTTGTTCATTTAGAAATGGTTAACAAGTTATGTTTTCCTATTTTTGTCTCTACAGTATACAGTAGTCCCTCTTAGATACTATCAATATATCTACTATGATAAAAAAGTTGTAAATTACAAGAAGCCATTATTCAAAGGGTCAATAACCAGGTAATGAATGACCAAGTTCATGCTGTGCCAGTTGCTATTGCTAAGGTTTGTAGCAAATTTGTATAATAATAGTTATGATGTATAACAGTTCAATAACGATAACTTAAAATTATGTTGTATTTTATGTAAAATATTTTGTTCATTGATCACATTTACTTAATAAAAACATCACATCTCTATTTCCTAAAACACACATGTATCACATTTTTATTCATACCTGTAAAATATGACAAATTGACATCAAATTTATTTCGTTGAAAAATTATCCATCTTTGTTTGTTTTGCACATTCAACAGGGTTGCTTTGAATGCTCATGAATCCAGCAGACATGACATCAAGAAGTGTTTTGTTGTTCAGCGCATGAAAGTGAGGTCAGATGTTTATGTTTTTGCTTTTCTTGAGGCATTGTAAGACAGTGTCTTTGTATAAAAATGTAAGTGATTTATTCTTTGATACTTGTCATACAGCAAGCCACAGATTAACTACTCACCATTAGAATTACCTATGTCATGCATCATCTGACATCTTGAGAAAACACTCGTTCTGACTACTGATTTGCTGGTGAGGGTTTTCACAGCTTACTTCATGGTCTCAATTGTGCACTACTCCTCAAAACACTTGTGTCAACTGGTGTAATCAAGCACTAATTGCTGTTGAAATTATTAAATTTTTCTGATCACATTGAATAATTGAGGTAGAGATATTCATATTTTGAATAATATTACATAAAATATGAAAATTTCCTGGCCTTCATATTCATTTTCATTGTGCAATGTGGCTTCTAATCACTCACCCTTTGTGGACATCAAAAAACTACAGTTGAATCATCACCAATTCAGATTATAGTATGTACACACAATAAACATAGCATATTTATAATTTTTATTGAAATAAAGAAACGTTGCTATAGAGAGATTGTTATCTGACCTTCTGCCCAAACATCATGGTTGTATGTTGCATCTCTCTGGAAGTCATTTGTAGGAGGTCAGATCAATGTAAAATTGTTCCATGCACAGAAAAAAAGTCTTATCTAAAAGGAAGTCATTATTGGGAGGGATCTTATCCACTTATCCTGGACATCAGGAACTACAGCAAGTTCTTTTTCACCCTCCCAGGTGGTCAAACGTAGGTTTAACAAAAATGAATCTTCTTGATCCTCTCAATGATTTCTTCTATTCTTGATGACTTTTGGGGAGGTTTGCCATGAATCATTCTTTCACCTGACAAATCTTTGGCACTGTGATCCTTGAATCTGGTCTGGATCAGGAAGTATCAGTTATTTCTTAGAAAGGAGTATCAATTTGTAGTTCTATGAATATCTGTAATTTGGAGACCTTTCATAGACTTGTTTCATTTCATCTTTTTCTAGAGGAACCTCATTTTAAAATGGAATGCATAATGCTATCTTGAAAACTTTTTAAGTCATAAGCATTGGATGGTGTTAATTGATATACAGGATTGCTTATCTTTATATCCATATTTAACTGTCATACCATCACTTCTTTTCACCATTGAAGGGGGTAGATTAAAGGTCAACTGCCTTTCTATTTGGCTTGGATTCAAATCAGAACATTTTTTGTTCAGTAGTCTAGTTTTTCTCCATTCACTTATTCTAATTCTTTTATCCTTGCTCTTTGTTACACTACTCTGATTACCAATATGAATACATCTGTTGGTTGGTTCATCCACAAATACTGTTTTTGTGTTGTACCAACCAAGGATGGAGTGAATACTGGAGATCAGTAATCAAATAAAAATGTGAATATGAAAACGAATACAGGAAAAATGGTAAGTATTTGAATATGAATACATAGGAATGTATACACGAATACTTTGTGAGGTAATGTGTAATAATGATAAAACAGGAGATGATAAGATTTCAATACTTTTATTTTACAAAACAAACTTTTTAGAAACTGAAACAAGCAAACAAAATTTGAACAATTAATAACATTTCAATACTTTTCTTTTTCAAAATACAATAACAAAGTTGTATGACAAAAAATATATTTTTAAAGGAGTCTTACAGATCATATAACTGTCCATTGTTCTTGATGAACATCAGTTGCTCAAATGTCTTGTCAGAGAGGCAGTAATGATCAGGTCTGAGGGTTTTGCCTGTATTGCAAAACAAACATTTAATGTGGGCAGAGGATGCTGGAACACTCGGGTAGCATTTGGCTAGTAGAGATATCATAGGAAGGTTTTCATGGATTTTCCAATAATCTAGAGGGCTGCTTTCTTCAGGAATGCAAGGACCATCGAGGTAGGTATTGATATCTGTATCCTCTGAAGATGACGTGGGTGGTTTCTTGGAGGCAGCAAAGAAACTAATGAGCTTACTTCTTTTGTGCCCCCCTCAATGGTACAATGGTATGTTTTTGGACTTACAGTGCTAGAAATCAGGTTTTGATACTCGTGGTGTGTAGAGCACTGATAGCCCATTGTGTAGCTTTGTGGTTAATTACAAACAAACAAACAAATACTTCTTTTGCAAGGGGAGAATATACAATCCTCTTTTGATTCCACAGTTGTAGGATTATCTGCTGAGGAAACTTTTTTTTTGACTTCTTGCTACAGGAGAATTCGATTGGATACATAAACCATAGGTCTAGTGAAACACCAGTCAAGTTTAAATCTGGGATCTGTGCCACAGCCAAGCAAAAGACACTTTCTTGCTAATACTAGTTAGCTGGGCTTGAACAGATTTCTTCAGTGCAGAGACAGTATTTAAATTATATCTGGGCTGCATGCTGTCAATCTCAGTTGTCAACCTATAAGCATGTGGCACTGCATAACTTGAAGTAACAATGTTCTGACCCTGTTGCCTATTCAAAAGGTGTCAGTATTTTTGCCAAATCTGCAAGCACAGTTCAATCATGACAAGTAAGTTTTGATATACCAGTATCCAGATTATCCAACTTCTCCTGGGGAATCTTCAATAAAGACTTAATTTCTGAGTTCCATCGTGTTGGTGTTACCAACTGAACTCCGGCCTCTTCGTCAAGTAGATCAGTTGCTTGCATTGATTTTTTAATGTAGAACATGATGGCTGATGCTTTGGAAATTACTTTCAGCAGTGGTCCAGCTTCCTTTTCATGCCATCCCTGACCACAGGCTATAGCGTGTGGAAAAAGCAGGGATAATTTTTCAGGAAGAAATTCTGATAAATTGTCTGCTGACCTAGATTCATCCAAAAGTTCATCTTCTGAGTCACTATAGATGAGCTATCACCATCTCTCACACTAGGTAATATTTGTGGTTAAAATCCAGGGAAGCAGAAAACCTTGAATTAGGGCTTTCTGAAAGATCCT
Source organism: Limulus polyphemus (assembly GCF_000517525.1). Classification (NCBI taxonomy): domain Eukaryota; kingdom Metazoa; phylum Arthropoda; class Merostomata; order Xiphosura; family Limulidae; genus Limulus; species Limulus polyphemus. The sequence goes on along the minus strand of NW_013742432.1, from coordinate 14,168 downwards.
GCTCTGCAAACAATGAAAGTGAATAAAGTTTGACAAAAGTTTTTAATCATCACAAGAATGTGGTAGGCATCCACACATGTGCATCCAGATGAGTGTAGACTGTCAAGCACACAAACAAATGATCAGAATTAACATCCTTAATTTGTTTATCGATGAGAGCCAACAATGCTGCCATGAGATATCCCTACGTGTTAGAGCAGATTACTTAAAGCTTCAAAGAACTTCTAATATTTTGTATCAGGAATCACTGTTGTCATCCAAATTCATAGTGGGCAAAGTTAACAGCATGACTATCAACAAAGAAGTCTAAATTATGACACTTAAGTAAGTTCTCTTGACACATGTCATAAGTTATGTGAAATGTGGGAAAGTGAAAAGTTCTAGGTAAGTTGACTTTTCCAATTGAGAGAATAAACATAAAGGAGTAATGTAATAATTTCTTATGAAAAAGAATGAATAAACTTGTAAATAAATGAAACACAGCATTAAAATTTTAGGTTTGATATTCATCGTGTTTTTTGTTTACGGTGTTCCTGTAAGTTTTCATACACAAAGTCACTGATCATCATCCTCAGTGTTATCATTATTGCTATGGTTGATGTAAGGATTGATACATTTGTTATTAATTTCAAATCCACAAATCTCAAGGAAAGATATACCGTGCTTTAAACAAGAACAACTGCCCTTGCAGGCAACCTTTCCATGACAGGAGCATGTCATATCCTCAAGCATTCTAGAAGCTGATTTTTCCTCAGAGTACACTAGGATGAGCTTGTTGCCATCCATTTTCCACCCATTGCCTTCTGCGAAAGTGATATTAGCCATTTTAATGTGAGAAAGTGTCCAGATTTTTCTTTGATAAGAAACCCATTTCACATGGTGTAAAAATACTTAATTAAAAATTCTGATTTTTGTACATAACAGATTTGTAACATTTTCTAAAAGTTTACCAAATTTCATAAAGGTATAGCAAACTCAGAGATAGTGTATATAGTTTCTCTGTGATGTGATGGTTACAAAGTTGGTAAAAATGACAAAGCCCACATAAAGAAGTGTTAAACAGTTTTCTAAGGTGGAAGCTATTTCATCACATTTTCTCACTCATATGTATTAAATGTCAATTTAAAATTTTAAATATTGTGTTGCGTCATCGAGATCATGTGATTCTCACGCTCTCTATTTTCTAGAATTATCCTGTACTTTGGCGAATGTTCTAGTTCTTGCTGGATATAGGGTAGGCTGGTATATAAAAGAGGGGAAGGTAATGTGTGGATAGACAGTGTGTAATTGATCTGCAGTCAGAAGTATTATTGACGTTCGTTGATATAGCGTTTGTTTTAGCGCGAGTGTTGAAGTTGAGTGTATCGGTAAAGTTATATTCGGAAAGAATAAACTAGTTTTATTAAGAAAGGAATTGTGTCGCTTAAGTTTCGTCGGAACGAAGTTACGGAAAGTTAATTAACAAACGGAGACATAACATTGAAAGTATTTTCTTGTTGGGTTGCACCCATGCTCTCAAAAGCTATGTGACTCAAAGTTCTGGATGTCTCTAATGCAATGCAGAACATTTGCTACTTGACAGTGCCTCGAATACCTAGTTGATGTCTTGAAAATTGAGAATAGGAAACTATGATCGATATCATACTGAAATGCTGAAAATTCCTGTGTGTATTGGCCCGAGCCCTAAATATTTTAAGTACCTAGTGATGCCTCTGCTCTGAACAGAAATTATATTTATTTTAACCCACATATAGCTTAGTTGGAAAGGCAGATAAATTAGTGGTTTTATGTGTACCAGTATAATAATTTGATAATTTTTGGTTTTCTAAAGTGAATATTTGAAATTTATAAAAATGATTCCATCTCATCAGGCAGACTTTCCTTTTCTCTACGAACAGTTGTTGGGATCGGTTCTACCTGTTTGAGGGGAACCTAGATTAGCCTGTCCATCTCACCCAAGCCAAATTTCATGTGATGGACTTCCCTTGGATTCCAGATGACACATTCCTGGATCCCTGGCATTAGGCAACCCTGTGAGTTCCTGGTGTCAAATGTTACATTCTCTCTTGATTCTGGGATTTGAGGTGAAGATGTTATGATCCTCATCCTACCCTTGCAAGAATGTCAGTACCCAGCAAGTGAGGTTTTGGATGTAGATGACTTACCTAGTACGGTCTGTCATACTCTAGCCACTCTACACCATAGGACACATCCTCACTTGCCCACTTTCCATCATGAGATTGAGTGATTCTGATTTCTGTTTAAGAACACATTGCTGAACTATCCTCTCCCACATGGATGTGCTCCCTTTAATGTTCCACCATGTCTGGTCCTCCTGATCATGTCAATGTTCCTGGCAAAGAGATACCTGGCTCAGATGTGATGCAGTACTACTCCTCAGATCATCTGATCTGTTCCTCTCATTTCAGGGGTGTCCTCTAGATGCTTCTGGGTGATACGCCTGTGCTTTCCTTGCACTGGTCCCTCCTCCATTTCAATGTGGGATTCAAGCTAATCTTGTGAGCGGAGGGAGAGTACCTTATCGGAAATTGTAATTTTCCTAAATGAAAATGTATTTTTGATAGGTACTTCCCTCCTCTCATACTCCCCACAATCTTCCGATGCTCGCGTCTTTTGCCAAACTTCAAAGTGATATTTCGGTAATGGTGGGTAGAGGGAGCCACATGATAGTAGTGCTCCCCTATTGGTGGAGATATGTTGCATGATGATTTGCATGAGAGACATATAACGTTGGATTTCAGCAGAGGGAGGATGAAAGCTTGTGGTGTGTATTTCTGAAGAAATTTTTGCATATATAGGGCAGCACAAAACAAGAAAAGCTAATCTTATGAGCTGAGGGAAGTACCTATCAGAAATACATATTCATTTAGGAAAATTATAACTTCAAGTTAGGAAACATCTCTGGGAGCCCACGCCCCTTTTTTTTTATACCGTATGCAAGTGAATATGATGAATTCCTTTTAAACGTTACATGACTTTTCCAATTGATCAAGCAAACATCTTGTATTCAGAAACTAGGAGTTCACAGTTGATATTACCTAAATAAAAGGTGGCCAAAGCGTGTGACACATTGATTTTCTTTACATTTGGGGACATTGAACAATCAGTGGACATGAAGCAATCTTGTAAAGCATTCAGCATGAAATCCAATTCTTCGTAAAAGTATGTTAATCAACAATCATTGCCGCTTCGTGTGACTTGAGTTTTAACAATGTACATGAAACCTTTTTAGCACAATGTTCTGAGTAAGTAACGTCAGTACTGCATGTTATTATTTTTATTTGCAAAAGTTGGTTCAAAACTTTCCTTATTTCTTATGCTTTTAAGTTATGTAACTAACATTTGAACTAAGATGTTTCTATTTTGAGGTTCATATTTTTGTTTTATAGTACATTAAAGCTACATAAGATAATTTCAAGTGTGACTGGGCAGAAGCAGAATTCAAAATTTAAAGCTTACAAGAGGGATAAAGCTTTACCAGTATATTTGTAGTCAGAATTACCTTTGGTACAGTAGATTCTGTAATTGTACTTTGAAGTACAGTGCAATTTTCTGCTAAGTTTTGACAAGTGTGTTGTCCTCAATGGCTGTAGTGTGCCATTAGTTCCTCTAACAACTATCATGCTACTGACAGGTCAATGAGTGCATGTCTTGATGTTTTAGTTATTTTCAAAATTTAATTAAACGACTTTATTAACAATGTATGTCAATAAAACTGGCATCAAAACATAGTTCATAATTAAAAGTTTAATATTATATATATATATATATATATTTAAATTTTTAATTTGAAAAAAAAAATTAAAAACAAAAGCTAAATATTGTTTGTCACATGGCATGTCCTCTAGTCTTCTTGGTCACTTTTCATTGTATTACACCTACCATACAACATCTATAGTGGTTATCAAAGTATAAACTACAATTTCAGTCACTGACAAACTAGAATATATAATAAGAACCTGAGATATCAATATATTTAGCAAACCTACCAGAGTAGCCTCTCCCACCATGTTCTTTCGAAACCTCTTGTCTACTAACACCTACTTCTCTTAAGTACATGTTTATAACCAACAGATAGAGAACATTCCAAACCATATAAATCTGACATTTGTTTGTAATTGGCTTGAAGAGTAAAGATACAGTTTTGCTGAAAATGTTATAGTCTGTTGACTAAGTTGTTGCTCTGAACCAGAGGTGTAGTTAAGCACTGGCACACAGGGCCTTTGCCTCGATAAGCAAGGGCAGACTGATCTGAAGTCTGTGGGGGAGAAGGCATACTAACTCTCTTCCAAAGTTGAGAGGCAAATCAGTCTGCGTGAACCCTAATATTGGGGAAGGGGGAAAGACTAAATAGGGTTGGGAAGTTTCCCGTAAGAGGGAAGGTCTAGGGCTATAGGAAATAGATGTAAGAGACAAAACATCACATACCTGAGAGATAAAATCTGAAAAGACTGATGACGGATGAACTGAATCATCAGGTAGAGAACAGGAAGGCACGGCAAACTCTGGGTGGGGAAACAAATGATCAAAATCATCTACAGCCTGGCCTGAAAGGCTCAGGAGTAAGTGGGGCAGAAGTAGGGAAGAGAGGTTGACTCATATACTGCTCAATCTCCCAGCAAATGAGGGATAATATATCCTCCGACAGGTCGCCTGTGCCAGTGGCTGAAAATATGGCAGCAGATGCTGCTGAAGTATCCAAAGTGGTGACTGTAACTTCAGAATTCATAAGCAGGAAACACAAAGAAATAATGCTTTATTAAAATATTAACTCCACAACTGTGAAGTACTGGAAATAAAGTAAACTATAAAAATAGAAAAATGAAAAAAATTAGCCACTTCAAGGTAACTGAATAATGTAAAAAAGTTTGTCTAAACTCGACAGCTACCAAACGAGAAGTGATAGTTCGGTAGTGGCGTGTAGAGGTGACACATGATGACTTGCATGAGAGACGTGTTGGAATCTTGGATTCCAACAGAGGGAGGATGAAGGCTTGTGAAGGAGAGTACCTTATCAGAACTCTCTTTATAACTTTATTCATCTCTGTAAGCCACATCTTCTTCTTTCAAATGCTTCTACTCTGTACTGAAGCTTATCAACAGCAAGCTCCATAGCACCATGACAAACAAACAGCATCTCAGTGACTTGATTGTGCTGATGACTGAGTCAGACTGACTAAAGTTGGTCAAATTAAATGTTATTTATGGAACTTTCAGTTGATCTGCAATGAAGATAATTATTCACTTGGTCCTTGTATAATGTGTTCACTAGACATATTGTGTATAAATGTTGAGTGTACTACAATTATACATATTTTGTTACATGTACTATAAACATTATTTAGTTATTCATATATAAAAATAAAAACACACATGGAATAATATTTTGGAGTACATTGTGAAGCCTGCTATTATTATACAAACTGTTAAGTACTTTTGTCCAAAACATGCAAATTGTACATGATCAGAGTTGTATATAACCTAGGGTGTGTATGTTTTATATATACACTGGTGTACAAATATCCGCAACAAAATTTACAGTGTATGTGACCCCCCTCCAATTTTGTAGGTGCCTTGATGAAGTTCACTGTGGAATGATTGTTGTACATAAAGGATTAGAGCCAAAAACATTATATCTTTACTACATCAACATAAGCTTACTTGTACAATCATTCCATAATTTATTGCATTTTGTATATTGTTGAAGTGTGAAAATTGTATTTATAAACAGAACTGAATATTCTCTTTAAAAACCAATATTTTTATTTGCTATGGTTTTCTTAATGTAATTCTATTTTTTGTCTATTCTCATAAAATATTTTTCATTCATATTTTCACATCTTACTGTGCAAATGTGTACAGCTTGCAGAAACAATTTTTTTATTGAAATTGTTAGTTGCTAACTGAACAAGAGGTCACAGATACATTTAAGTTGATAAACTAACCCTGAGAATTATCAATTCAAAATTTAGTGAACTTTCCATGACTGTTCAGGAAATACATTACACTATATTATTTCTGTAAGGTCGTTTTCACATATAGTACAGGTTAGAATATATAATACTATGTATCTATTTTATTATACTTTATTCAATTTTTATCATCATATATTTTCATTACAGAGATTATTTTGCACTATTAGTATGATTTAGAAGTAACCTAAATCTCTTGAGCCAACTGAATTTCATGAGATATTACTGAGATTATGACAAAAATTATGTTAAATGTGAAGATACTAAACTGATAAGACAATGCATTTGAATCACCGCAAGATGGAAGCTAAGAAGTATATTAACTATATCCATTACTGGACTGATGTTAGTGTTGATCTAAGCAGGTAGCTTACTTTGATCAGAAGTTAATATTAATTATAATTACAATGATTAATTAATACCTCACTTGTACCTGCCTTCTGTAGAAATTTGAATGCTGCAGGGTCTTTAAAATCTGCAACAGAAATATTTTTATTAGAATCTGATGGACTTCCATATAACTGTCATATTTCATAAAGCTAACATAATACAAGAGTTGATTTTCTAAGATTAATTTAAGTCTAAAATTTTTACAGACATTTACGCAGTCACTGTTTTCAAAAACACATCTATTAATCTTATTCCACCAACTAAATAAGTGCAGCCAGTTGAGGAAAGTTTAGCACAGTAAATGTGTAAAAATCTGTAAAAATGTGCAATAACATTTCTTGACTGCCATCACAAGTAGAAATTTACAGAAAGAAGAACAGATATAATATAAAACTTTCTTAAAACATGATGCTAGTGTAATGATTAGCTCAACTTCCAATTTAATTTACAAGCCATGGAGAAGAAACAAAACTTTTCTAATAACAACCTCTTTGCTTCTATATATATACTTAGGTACATGTGTGTGTGTGTGTATAAATACACACACATTTATACATACTTATGTATATACACATATATTTAAAATATGCCTTCTGATTGTTCAGACAAGAAGAGGTGTAAATTCTGCCACATGAAAAGTAAGAGAAACTAGTCAATAAATGGTGAAATACTGCAAACAGTGATGTCTGTAAATGTCACTTTAAAGCTATGGATTACAACAAAGGAACAGTAATAGGCAAGTTTTATTTGTATGTGTACTAAATGTGTGTCAGACTTATTGTTTTTCTACATCTACAAATCATCTAAAGCTAACTAATTATTAAGTCACCCATATACCCTGCATATTCCTTTATTAGAGAACATGCTGGGAAGTATATAATACTGCAAACTATATTCAGTTTATGCTGTTTTTACTTTCACCATTTGATTAGTTAAAACTAAAGGATCAATGATCATTCTTTCATAACATTTATTCCATACACTATTATGTCTTCTCTGGATCCCTGTAGGTTACTGCTGATAAGTTTTTAAATTAAATGTATAGTCTTATACACATAAATGTTGCCAGCAAATGTAACATAAAAAATGCTAGTACTACTTATCCAATGCTTTTGCATATATAATGTTCAACCCCAGAACCTCACAAAGCTGTAGGGCAATGTTGAATAACACAAATAAACTTTAATAATACCATGTGTATGTGTGTCAGGCATACTACAAAAAGGCAAGTTCCCAAGAGAACCACTGTCCTTAGTGTGTGTTCTGATGGACAAAGGCACAAACAACTATCACTACAACTAGGACACGGAAAACTACTGACAGCAGAGAAGAAATCTTTTAGAATAAAAGACAGAGGAAGACAAAAAGCAAGAGATGTTTACATGAAAAGGATTCACCACTGGGTGAACTTGTGATCTCACAGGCATAACTGTATATGGAACTGTTATAGAGAGTGGTGACCAGTGGGGGATCTCACCTATAGATGACCACGATATACAGAATTAGTTAGGATCTGTATGTGTTGTGTCTAAGTACTCAAACTCAGAGATTTTACCAATTAATGTAGTCAGAATCAGCACAGATTACTAAACAATGTGCAGTTCTAAACCAGTCTTGAAATTTATGTCAATTTTATGATGTACTTACCTCCTTGGGTTCTGCTGCATTTCAGATAAACTAGCTATATATGAAGGCAAGTTTAAGTTCAAGACCAGCTTTTTTTCTTTTTCTTTTGGACAATTAAAAAGTGCAGAACATACAAAACTTTTGAGTTAAGCTGTATGTTTAAAATCAGTGAAGCTGAAATTATAGTATATTTGTGGCAAAGATCTAGTTCATGCACCAACAATATCTGGCTCAAAAAGAGAAACTGTGAAATTTTATATTCTGTCTGATTTCAAACAGAAGTTTCCAACACCACATGTAGTTTTTGATGGATCTGAAGATCTCATTAAAAAAATAGTCAGAGGTTCCAGCAGATCAACATGTAACATTTCCTAAGTAAAAGAAACAGAAACACTTCAAAAATGATGGTTGAAGACACATCTGGTAACTTGTCCATGGGCAGACCCAGGATTTTTGCTAACCTTTGTTTGGTAGTACTAGTACACTCTCTGGATTTACCCCTTCTATCTGATGCATATAGAGAAAGTACTAACAACTGTCAGATTCTGAAATGTAGTAGTCAGAATACAAACATGGGCACTGGAAGTTCTAGCATGGTACATAAAGGGCTTAATGGTGGGACATTTTTGTTACAGTGAATGTTGCACTAAACATTACAACTTTTTTAACCAACACCAGTAACAAAAATATAAGCAAGAATTTGTGTGGAAATGGAAATTGGACTTAGATAAACTTACAAAATTCCTTATTAGCCACTAAACCACGCAGAGAACTTTTGGCAACTGATGTTTGGTTTGTGCTTTATTGTTTTATGCTATCAAACTTCAGAAAGTGCAGTGTCCCTAGCAATGCATAAGGAATTTCCACAATGTCTTATACAAATTCTCTCAGTTTATAACACTTTATATGTTTACATTTTCCTATACCAAAAATGTATTTCTGATAATACTTACCTCCTCTCACACTTTAGCTTTATTGCAACAAAAGGTTATTTTCTTTGTCTGTCTAAGCAATGGTATGAATTCTACCTTGCTTGCTTCAGTCTTTCTACCCCACTATATCACCCCTAGTGATTATTATCTTGTGACTCTCTCCACCTACGTCAATGTGCCTTCTATACCTGATCCATATATAAGCTCCCCATTATTCTCTCTAATTCACTGTTTTGAGACAGGCAAAATTATCAGACACGAACACCAGCTATCATGGGGAGGAAGGGCGGAATAATGTAAAAGGAGGTAAGAATTATTGGAAATATATTTTCGCTCTAGGAAAATGTAAACTTCCGAAACACACTCGTCTCTTCTTACACTTTAGCTAGTATCCCCACACTGACCAGATGCATGTTTATACACAGTACCAGGATAGAGAGTGCATTGAAGAAGGTGGAGAGTATATCGCCAAGGGCAATTGAGTTGGGTATAAAAGACTGGAGCAAATGAGAAAAAAATTGGCACCCTGGCTGTGAAAGTGGGTTTTTCTCGAGGTTCTCTCATTTTCCCCCCATGGCTACATTTTTATCTCAATTTTTTGTATCCTTTGATCCCTGCCCTGAAAAGGGATTTTTTCAGTTTAAACTATAACATTGCATTTATCTAATCAATTTCCAGTCTTAGTTCAACCTTAAACAATTATTTACTGAATTATTCTTAAACTGTAAATCTTAAACTATAAGTTTTAATTATGACTTGTATCCATGTCATTGTTTAAACAGGAACTTGTTGCTTTGCCTCAGCCTTGGCCCTTCCTGCCAGTATACAATATCCGACTTCACCACCACATGTAAACAAATGTACATGTATACCACATGCTCCCACCTTCACAACACTACCTGTTGCCATCTCCAACACTTAAAGATTAAGATACAATGCAGATCAGCTCTCCTTCTCTTCTTTCATTTCTCCTAGTTCACAGCTTTTCCCAGATGCTGCTTATGAATTAGACATTGAGCCAGATAATATTAATTCTTAAATACATGCTTGAAAACGATTAAACATAAAATCCCGAACAGCTTATCAGTATGTATCATACCAGCTGCGAAGCCCTTAATATTTCTTTATAAAGCGATAACCTTAATTTTGCATGTGGGGCTGAAGAGGAACAGCAGTTTTTGAGTAACCCTGGTTGTCTTACATGCCCTTTTGGCTTGTCTGATATTAAACCAAAATTTCTGCCAAGTTAGTTAGTTAGTTAGAAAGAATCAGACCAATGCCTAGATGGGCAAAGATTTAAACCCTGGCAGTCAAGTAATAGCTGTAAGTGGCAGCAGAGGTAAGTGTGTTTTGGAATTTCTTTTAACCTATCTATATCTTACTCAGAAAGTCATATAAAATACAGTTGTTTCAGGACATTCTATTCTATGATTAATGTATTTTTCGTCTTCAAGGATGTATATATGAAAGCTACATGAATTATTGTTTGGAGACCCTATTGTTTAATATTCATCAGGGCTTATGTGCAATTATGGAATAAGTGTAAAGATCATATGTTATTTACATAAAGTCTAAGGGAAACAGCTAATGAGCTCCTGCTGTGATTTACTGCTTTTGATGGTGGTCCAAAGTACAGATAATAAAACCATAAACAACAAAAAAACAGATGCTAAAAGGTTAAAAGTTGGATTTGTGAAGATAAGTAATTTGAAAATCTTGTGAAAAATGATGAATTAAAAGAAAATGTGTTATTCATTTATTGTTGAAGTCTTACATTCTTTTTTGGTTATGATAATTTGAAATTAGTTTTGTAACCTTGAAAAAGACATAAATTGAAAAGTCAGGGAAGATGAAAAATATTTCTCTTAAGCGGTTTATTGATTTTCTTGCATATTAATATAGTTTAAGAACAATGTTGAAAACACAAGAATTGTCTTTTTCATTAAATATATACAACAAATGCTGTATAATATAATCACTCATAATCAATTACAGACTACAAATAAATCTGAGATCCAAAATCTTTTGTTATTCACTTTTCTTGACTCCTTGTTCAATTGCTGTATAATTTACTCAAACTTAGAGATGACATGATGAAAAATAACATATGATTGTGAAGCACTTGGCTCAAGTCCATTTTATTACAAGCATCATCTAGCAGAAATTTATGGAACAGGTTTATAAAGTTCCCAATTACAGTAACAAACATATAGACATAAATAATTTATTTTTAATTACCATTACAAAATAACAAAAGGACATCATTTAATATATTTTAAGTGATAAAACCAATATGTGAAAAAGTAGCTGGGGAGCAGAACCTGAACTCAGGACCACTGGCTAACAATGTAACCAATTAGTTTATTTATTGTATTTCTATAAATAACTAATCTATATTTTAAGATAATATTTGTTTACTTTGCTTTTAATCAAAATTGGCTAGTAATATCAATAGAATACTTTAACCCTTTACAGCTCACTGGTAGGTATAATGTCACCTTTGACCTAGCATAAATAAAAATTAACACATAAATGGACCATTTCTGAAATATGGACACTTCAAAAAAATGACATTATATAACTATGGAACCTTTTAAAATATAACATTTGGCTATTTTGATCAGATTATGATTTGTAATACAATAAAAACCACTATATAACATAGTTATTTACAATTTAAAAGTTGACCTGAAAGCCAGTTTTCATACATATACCATAGTAGATCTAATGAAATCATGCAATAGATCACTTTGTTGAAAGAAATATTGTACTAAGAATCAACTAAAGCATTAAAACTAATACAAAGATATTATTTATCTCATCCTAATTTGAAAACTTATCTAAGCCTCTTTCTACTAATTCATGTACTTGTTCTAAATAGATTTGATGATATTTACCTTTGCCAGAGGGCAAAATAAGATACCTGCATTCACAATGGCCATGAGTTATAAAACTAGTGTTTTTGTAAACAGAAACTTAACTGCCGTGACAATTACTTCAGTGAAATAAACATAGAGAGAAATTTATTAACTAAACAGATTACTTTTCTGTGGCTTACAAATAATATAAAACCTTTAATGAGGCTCAAAACATAAGAAATTTTACCACTTTGCACTCTAGTTTAACTACCCAAGGAAGGAAATTAAATCTACAGATTGCAAGAAATAAAATAATTCCAAGATTCTTACAATATATTTACAATTTGTCAGCTTCAGAAATTTGAAAATATGCAGATATGTGAATTTAGAGCTCCTTACATCACCAACTGAAAAAACGTGTTTTCAAATTATGTGAAATAAAAATAAGCCTCAAGTGAATGCAAAGTTAACATATTTATGGCTTTGTTTCGTGTACTGACAAATTGTTTCTGCACAGGCAAGATATTTAATGATTTCGACATCAATAATGATTATAACAGTGGGTTTCAGTTCAAATATTTTTTGATCAATTTATTCAAAACAAATGTTAATGAAACTTACATCAAAAGAAAATTTATAGTTTCAAATTTTCAGTTGTAATTTTATTTTGGAGTTAATTTAAGGGGATATATTTACATATGATTTTTCGAAGTTAACATTTTCTTACAATGAAAATGTGTTTCCGATAGGTACTTACCTTCTCTCACACAAGGCAATCTTGATTTTTTTCCTACACTCCAGGCATTGCTGGAAAAATTTTCATGCTCGGCAAACCAGTCTATATATCACACAAATTCTGTTCCACTATTGAACATATACATAGCATGTGACTACTCTCCACCAATAGTATTGCACCACCTATAATGGCATAGCCAGTTCCCTCTGCTATTCCTGCTCCATTCTCACTTTCAAGAACTGGCAGGCTCTAAAAGAAGAACATCAGTCATGGGGAAAAAGGGTGGGAAGTGTGTGAGAGATGTAAGTACCTATCAGAAACACATTTTCAGGTAAGAAAAACTGTAACTTCAAATACAGTCTTACCTCCTCTCACACAAAGCTAGAATCCCACATTGAAAAGGTGGAATGGCATTGGTAGGTGCTTAACATTGAAACCAAGCAGAAAGTGATCGCCTAGAATGAACAGATGTGTTCCAAGATGAAACCAAAGCACTCGTGTGGGGTACCACATTACACCTGGAACAGGTATGCTCTCTTGCTTTTGAAGCAGGAAATTAATCTGATATGGGTGGAAAAAAGATATATCATGAACAGGAGCCACATGTGAAAAAAAAAACACATCTAAACAATGTTGTGCCAATTGAGAAAGTGGGGATTGAGCGAGAATAGCAGAGGGAGCTAGCTCTGCCAATTTAGATGGTGCAATACTATTGGTGGAGAGTAGTCACATGCTATGTACATGTTCAATAGTTGTGTGAAATTGGTGGGGTATATAGACTGGTGTACTGAGTGTGAAAACTTTTTCATTTTTTCAGCAATGCTTAGAGGGCAGAAAGAAGATTGAGATAGCTTTAAGTGAAAGGATGTACGACTGTATCAAAAATTAGATGTCACCATTTGCTCCTTTAAGAATCCAAGACATTAAATCAGAAAGGAATAAAATAAGCTTAGCTAACAGTAGTGTCAGATTTTATGTATGGGCCAGATTCTTTACAGTAGGTGTCTGTGACTTGTTGGCAATAAATTCCAACAATAAACAAACAGCAAACAGTTCACTTGTTTTAAAATAATATATTAACCCTATTGCCATGGGTATCCTTTATTGCACATGACACAAGGTTTTAGTGTCTTACATTCAAAATTTTATTAAACTACCTTTTGTTTATGTTATAACATTTAGTATAGCATAAAATCTTAGCTAATAATCCATATTTTACTAGTATATAAGTTTTAAGTTCTTAATTCTATAAGCCAATATTTAAAGAAATCCTGAATTTCCCCTAATGTAACACATGAAACACATTTTCTCTATTTTATCCACTGCCACTCCAGTAACTATGAAATTAAACCTAAATTACTCTCTATAAAATATTCATTGTTGAAACAAACCATAATCTTTAGTCACTTGTCACATCCTCTCTTATGTTTAATTATATATTATCTATAACCAATCGATTGTCAAGGTTTCCATCTGTCAAATGACATATTATATTATGTGGTGTTCTCAACAAATAATCATCAATTTTACTTGTAGTACAAGCTTCGTTCGCACAGGAAAGGTAATAACTAGCTTGGATGAATTTGTACAGCTCTTGTCACATAGTTAGAAAGTCAGAAAAATTATGATTGTC
>NW_013742431.1:0-10888 GCF_000517525.1 Limulus polyphemus | reverse complement strand
TAATGATTCGATTCAGGGATGGGATACTGGTATGACAGCATAGCTACCCTGTGTTTTCTCTACTCTTAGTAAATGCATTTTATAAAACTGTTTTTCATACTTTGTTTTGGTTTCAAAAATATAATATTAGTTAAGGAATCCACCATGTTTACCCCGCTTCAGTATTTCGCGGGTCTGAATGAGTCACCAAAAACATCACTTGCATTCCCCACTAGAAATGATTACTGTATCATGAGAAACTTTATAGACAGAGACAGTAATCCTTTCACATGGTAAAAAAAAGGTGAAATTTTAAGGGCTTGACATCCCATTGTCACTTATGTTGTGAATGTACTTAGAGACAGGGTGTGTTGTAGGTATTTCTATGTGTTTTTTTTAAGATAGCTTTTGTTTAAGAACGAGATTTACTGAGATATGGATAGATGTTTGTCAATCATTTCTTGGATTGAGATAATTGTCCATACACATACTTTTGTTTTCTTCTAAAATTTGTTGATTTGTAAATCGTAAAACTTAACTTTTAGCTGAAATATCTTATTTAGTTGTAGTTGTTGTTTTCACTTGTTTACACTTATTAGTTTGAAGGTTCACTGCGAACCTAAACTGTACAGAGAGACATAATGTCTCTTTCCCCTGGTTTTCACAGAACATTAAACATTTGCTAGTTTTTAGTTTTAACTTTGGTTTGTGTTTGATAAATAAAGAATGTTGTTTTCTACAGTCAGGAAATGACAGACCTTTATTGTATGATATACTATATTACGGATTGATACAGCACAGGACCTAGCTCCTGCTACTAACCTGTGGAAGGATTTTGAGGTTCCCCTACCCTTTCTGTAACCTTGGGGGTAGCACTCTGGGCAAGTGCTAAAAACCCTGGAGCCCCCCAAACCAGGGATTTAGTGAAACTATTGACGAAATAGGATGGTAGATTACCTTTTCTGAAGGTAACTTGGTTTAGCTGAGTACACAGCAGAGAAGGCATAATCTAGTTAGTTTTGAGAACTGCAACTGGCAGGATCAGTGTCGTTAGCTATGTACAGTCAATGGTATAGGAGAAGGTCACTCTGAAATAAAACCTAGGTTGTTCTCCCGTCAACTGTCATGTCCTAGCATTCTACTGGACCTCGGAAGCTCAATCTGAGGGTGAATCTACAACTCGCGACTGTTACTACACTTTAAGCACCAGTGAAGGCTAGGAATGAGGAAGACGTCCTACGGCGATGGGTGGCCATTGGTGGTGACAGGAAACATCCGCTGCTTTCGGGCTAAGAATTAAAATCAAATTGACCGAAATCCTCCATTAGCCATCACCTAACTCTCACTATTTCGAGCCAATTGTTCTCTCTGGCGACAAGCTAAATGTTGTTAACCAGTTCATTTACCTTGGCAGTACAGTTGCTAACGACTTCAGCCTTTATGTAGAGCTTGACCACAGGTTACAAGTGGCATCTGCCTCAGTTGGTCGATTATATGAGAGGAAACAGCGTGGCATACGACCAAAAACCAAGTGCAAATTATATCAAGTCATGGTACTGAGCTCCCTACTATATTCAGCGAAGACATATACACTCTATCGTTGTCATATAAAGTGATTGTCCAGAGTACAACTAAGACACCTCAGAGTGATCCTGAATATATCTTGGGGGGACCGAATCACTAATGAGGAGGTCTTGAAGCACGCTGATATGCCTCGTGTAGAAGCCATACTTCTTAAAAGACAACTGTACCGGGCTGGTCATTGGTTCATGTGGCAAAATATAGACTTCCAAAGACTCTACTTTATGGAGAATTTTCCTCTGGCAAGTGGCGGAAAGGTGGACCAAAGCTGCGTTACAAAGATGTAATAAAACATCACCTCATCACAGATGATACACCTAATACCAATTAGGAGTCCATAGCCAACGATCGCGCCAAATGGTGCATATGCATCAAGGACGGCTCGGAGGTTGCACACCAAAAGTGGGTGAAGGTCTCACAGGATAATCGTGCTCAGAGACACACCTTGCCTACAGTTCCTCGCACAGTACAATTCGAAATTTGTGAAAAGAAATGTGCTAGCAGTTTTGGGCTCCGATCACACAAACGCTGGGAGCACAGTTGACAATCCAAGCATTGATGATTCCTCCCTCCCCCCTTCTCTACGTCATCGTCAATTACCGAAGGGCTGCCGACGATACTACAGATATCCTGTTTTGGCAGATTCTACTCGTTCAGAGGGAAATCAGTGTATCTGAGAATACCACACTTGTATATTATGATGATTCCTGGGACAGAAAGGTTATCTTATAGGGATGTTTTAAGATCGCGTTAACTTATTTTCTCTTGATAATAATATTATACGTAACAGAAATAAACCATTTCTGTTCTCAGACAAGCCATTTTACTTATAAATGTCAGTATGTTACTTTCATTTTTATTCTTTTATCATGTAACCTAAAAATATTTTTAGTAATGAAATCAAATGCCACGAAGAGAGTCTAGATCAAAACTGTATTCGAGACTACATCGACTCTTTTTTGATTGAAATGAAGGATCGTCAAAAGGAAAATAACGTTTCGTCTTTCACATGTAAGTAAAAATGTTCTGACTCAGAAGAGAAATTATCGTATCTTCTTTCACCTGTTATTGTAAATGCTTGGATTGGTACTTCAAATATTTGCTAAGTGAAGCCACTTATGAGGTAAATCTGAAGTTGTTGTATTTGTTAAATTAATCACAGAATCAATTAAGAAGGAGTGGAAATGTATGAATTTGTAAAATATGTTGATGTTAAATGGTCTCTAAGGTTTTCAAAATAACATCATTATTTTACGGATAATTCAGGTTTTCAATTCATATTTGTAAAGTTAATGAGCGTTTACAGCAAGTATATAATATAGCTTTTTATCTTTAAAATCTTGCATTTATTGGTTTCCAGTAACGATACCAAAACAACGTAACTAAAGCTCTTAGGTAATATATCACACAACGTTTGGTTTCTTCACACATGAAATAAGTGTGTTTGGAAAATACCAGAATATTAGACTTTCATCAATGAATTTGTACCTCAATTTTAAGATGAACTTTACTTACCTAATGAATGATTGTAGTTTCATTACTGTCTCGCGAAATTTCTCAAAGCTTTTCGGTTTCAAAATGGGAAGTAAAGGTTTCATCCAAGGAAAGAAAGTGTTTAGACTGAACTGTCGGAAATACTCTGCGAATTCCTCCAGACGTTCATTTAGAAATTTTCTCTTTGGATCATCGTAATCGAACCTCTGACCAAACACGAGAGCAGAAATGTTGTTCGACATGCTTGTAACCAGGATTTCTCGAACATCACAAGCGCTACCATTAAGTTTGGTCAGATGATCTAATATCACACTGATTTCATCCTACAACACCAGATGCCCCCAAAAGATAAATAATTATCTAACTTCTATAAAAACAAATTACTGAAAAGTAATTAATTCAGTTTGAATAAACATATAATAATACATATTTATAATAACATAATACATATATATATGTATATATAGTTACCAGTTTCTTAGTTTCATTTTCAGCTAGTATTTTACATCTATTATACAAAAAATCCAACAATTTTAATTAAGGATACTAATTTAATGAGCCAAATAAAATAGCTGACAGGGACTTAAACACCCAAAAGTGGATAAACGACATTCATTTCTCGAGGCTTAGAAATAATTATGTTTTAATTGGAATTTGGGAGCCTTATGCGTAATTGAGCTAAACTTTATTCGTCCCTAATTTAAAACTATTAGCCTAAGGGAAGCCAGCTAGCCAATAGCTACAACGGATTCATTTTCCACTCCAGTGAAGAACCTGTTCAGTGATAACACATCTCGAATCCTGGAACATTAGATCCGTTGCCACACCAGGATATTACTAGGAAGTCCTATTGGCGTTTTCCGTTTTAATGACTCTCCACGACTGATCTTACGTTATTGATATCAGTTCAAAAAATTATTGGTAAAATTTACGATCATTCCAATCTAATCTTTCATTAGCTATAGTATCAATAAAAAACAACAACAAAGAGTGACTTTGTATTGCGGCAGTTTAAATTATTGGGTCGTTGATAAAGAAAAATTTCCAACAAATATAGCAAATTCTGAATAAACATATTTTTATTTTAAAATATACTTTCCGGTAGATTTTCAAAACATACTTTATAAACAAGCCAGTGAAAACTGAAATGAGCCTTGAATTATTGTTCCCTTGTCTCTCTATTTTTAATTTTTGCTTACTACTTAACCTGCATCTGTGCTGTCTTAAAACTGCTAATATTAAATTGAACAAATTCATCTTATATGGGAAGCAAATTTACATTTTAATAGTGGTTCCACAATTGGTTTGTCCTTGGTGCCGCAGGAATGTGTAGGTCGAGTCTCTACTCTATGGGGATATTATTTGTTATAGGAGTTATATAATTTTATACTTAGTGCCATTGATATTGGTGCAGTTGAAGCGTTTAGAAGACCTATTCCAAAAATGTCCTTACTTACCTATGAGCTCCGGTGGCTGAGCGTTAAGTCTGAAGGCTTAAAACGCTAAAGAAAGAGGTCTCGATACTTACTGTGAGTAGAGCACAGACTGTTCATTGTGTAGCTTTGTGCAACAAAACAAATTTAGCTGTAACATTCAATAATGGCTATAGGCGGCTGTCTATGGTTTTTTTCTTCTTAAACTCAGTAGCTGATACTTAAAATAATATTTAGGTGTTAACTGGTTTGGGGATCAAATAAGCATGTATAATGTACCATTTTGGCTAATAATACACAAATCATGCAGAACCTGAGTTGAATACATAATTTTTCAAAAGAACTCGACAGTAAAGGTGATTATGTCAGGCCATAGCACACATAAAAGCCATAGCACCTAACTACGCCGGCTCATGTTCGGTTCCAATATCCATGAATTTCAAGTAACTTCACATGTAAATTAAAGGCAGATTTTAAATCCTGTTATACATCCCATAAGTCATGTGTAATCATTCTACTATTTAGTTACAAAACATTTTTTTTAATTAGTATTACCTGGCTTGGCCTATAATTTTCCAACATTAATCGATAAATTTCTTGATAAATCTCAGGCAAGCGCGGTTATTCTAAACAATTTGAAATTTTATTGGCTAAAGTTCTTCTACGCAGACTAATGGATTCCTATTTTCAAATGGTGCCGAGCTCATCGATTTACGTCATCTTTCAGGTGTTGAACCAGGATTTTATTTAGAGAGATGGCTACTTGATGAGGTTTAGGGCATGCTTTACCGAAAAAAAATTAAACCATATGAACTGAATAATTCCAAAATGATACATAGGAGGGGAATGGGAAACTTGACCTTACGTAAGCTACTTGATATTTTATGGTTAAAATGGAAAGTATAGGTGATTCTGTTTAAAGGCTTATCCAGGGGTAGTTGTACATGGTAGTATCTTAGTACCCTTTTCGTACTTGCATAAATATCTTACTTTACATATTTTAACTCTAAAGTTTAATTTTCTGTAAAAGCCTTAATGCAAATATAGGTGGGTGGGATCTAAAACATGCCACCAATCCCATTCCCTTCCTATGTATCATTTTGGAATTATTCAATTTTAAATATTTAATAATAATTTGTTTTGATATTTGAATTTGAACTTTATTTAATATTTTACTATAGAATGGATCACGAAATCTTGGATTTGGAAAAACAAAAATGGAAGAACATATAAAAGTTAGTTAATTATTCATCTCATGTGGAAAACCAAATGTTTTCGGGATTATTTTCTGTGCTAAAGTGCGGTAGTATAGGTTAGGTATGAAAGAATCCCACAGTCACTTACAATAATTATAATTAAGATTAACGTTAAAATTCCATTACATATTCGTGTTGAATGCCGTTTTAATTTATTACGTTCATATACCTGAATATTTTACTAATGGAAGGCCGAAACCCCAATAATGAGAATATTAAAGAGTAAAAATTAATTCATATTTATAAACTAATTGAACCTATCTAACCTGTGCTATGTAATTAGGAAAATTTTGTTTGCTTTTAGCTCTAGGGATAATCAGTGGACGTTGGTGGAAAGAACAACGACGGTTTTCTTTGCATGTGTTATTTAGTAAATATCTAAGAATTCCTTTTCATATTATTCAGCAAAGTCGAGCGAGACACTCAGTAAATTTCCTTTTTTTGTTTGTTTGTTTGTTAGTAAGCACAAAGCTATACAATGGGTTATCTGTTCTGTGCCCCTACTGGTAGTGAAACCAAGTTTTAGCATTATAAGCTATTGGGGGCGAAATATCTTTTGCCCGAATATTCCTGATCAGGCGTACCACTAGACATTTTTTAAAGAGGGAGTCCACTTTCATTATACCGGATTCTAAATGATATAGTTCTTAAGAAAACAGCCTAATATTTATATTACAGATTAAAATATTTATAGTTTTAAATGTTATTATATAAGATAATACTGATCATGTTTTATTTTTGCCCTATTTTAAAAGAAATACCAATTTTATTTATTTTTGATAAGAAAACGACAGGAATTTTATTCTATAAAATAGACTCCAAGTTTATAGGAGGTAAGCTTACAACATAAAACATTAAAATACGAGGTTCTATTAATCGTAGTGGACAGGACTCACATTAGGCTAATCTGAGTTAAAGATTTGCGCTAAAACAAACAAACCCTTTACTTTGAAATAATATATGATCATTAATATAAAAATAATTTACCAACAATAAACCAAAATTTAGTTCTGCCATAATGCTATAGTAATATGCAAAACAAGAAGTTATTACTTACGTCAATATTACGCCTTACAAGCGTAGGTTGGATCTGTGTGCCAAACTAACAGTAAGCACAATTGAACCAAGGTTATAAATACATCACATACATATACATCATAGTGGGAATAACAAAAAAGTATATTTCTCATTGTTTTATAGTACTTCAAGTTATAGTTAAATGTTCATCTTTCGAACTACCTTTCCTATTATATACTTATTGCATACATTTGAGAAGTTTTAGGCTAAAGTAAGAGCTTGGGGTGGGAGAATGTTCCTGTGGTAAGTCTGCCTTTGCTTTTCATTCTATCAAACAACAACAATAATAATAATATTTTGTATTAAATTCCAAGAAACACGGTTTGTTTAAATGTAATCTTAAGAAAAAAAAGTAACCGCCACAATACAAAACATTCAACACCGGGCACAAATCATAAGGTGGGTCATTACGTAATGTGTCCTGTTTTTTTTATATTTTATTTTATTTTTTGAGGTACTGGCGGAAATAAGACCCAAATTGCAAAGATTCAGTTTCATATTGAGTTAACGGCCTCAATGCTTAAGAAAAAAGAAATGGAGCAGATGTGGGTGCTCTAGCCCACAACGTCCCTCTTTAACACCTTTCGCTATCTGCACCCAGCAGACGACATAAATAATAGAATACAGGATATCAATGGGAGAGACAGCAAAACTATCATTAAAGTCATTCCAGCCCCCAATATGATGTTTGGACATAAATACCAAGATGTTAAAGTATTACTATACTAAGCTCAACCAAAATCCTCCTCCCTTTCTATGCTAATATCTAGACCTTCAATGGTTCGAAAGTTTGTTTGTTTGTTTTTTTTTAATTTCGCGCAAAGCTACACGAGGGCTATCTGCGCTAGCCATCCCTAATTTACCAGTGTAAGACTAGAGAGAAGGCAGCTAGTCATCCACCAACCGCCAACTCTTGGGCTACTCTTTTACCAAGGAATAGTGGGATTGATCGTCACATTATAACGCCCACACGGCTGAAAGGGCGAGCGTGTTTGGTGGGACGGGGATTCGAACCCGCGACCCTCAGATTGCGAGTCGAGCGTCCTAACCACCTGGTCATGCCGGGCCTGGTTCGAAAGACATCCATACGGTAGCAGGTCTTATATAAGGAATGTGATAAAACTACATTAATCTACCTATATAACATGTGAAATTTTCAATAAGTAATTCCAATTATTTTCTTAACAATAAAGTTTAAAAATTGTATTTTATTGTGCATATTATAACTTTTTTTTTTAAATCACTATTTTCAAGTTTATATACATACTTTTATATTTATCATAAAAAATTTAAAATATGTTATTAAAATTTTCTCATCAAATCCATTAAATTCAATCTGTGTACTAATACATTAACATTAGATACTAAAAACTGGGCATTACTACAAATTCTACAATACCTCTCAGGATGACGTTTTAACGTCGAAACATGTAGAGTCGTCAACTTTTCGAAGGCCATAGATAGGCCTAAATAAAATGTTTCTAATTGTGTACCAGTTTAATGTTGAATATTATTTATGATTTTAACCTAAGAAGCTGTGAATGTATAGCATTTGTGGGTACATTACTGTTTGGAGAGAAGTTCAAAAATTTGAAACATAGAAATCATTTCTTTTATCATAAATACTAATATTACTATTATTATTGATTATCTTAATTAATGTCTAAATATAAATAATGTACTTGAGTGTATGATATAGAAATGTTCTCAATCTGTAGGATTGTAGGATAAATGTTACCAATATAATTACTTATTTCTCGTTTCTTAATACTAATCAAATCGTCAATATATCTGTAAACTGAATATGCTTTTGATTCTATTAGCAGGTAGATTAATGTAGTTTTATCACATTCCCTATATAAGATCTGCTACCGTGTGGATCTCTTTCGAACCATTGAAGGTCTAGATATTAGCATGGTGGAGGATGGGAGCAATATTAATAATTTTGGTTGGGCTTGTATAGTAATACTTTAACATCTTGGTATTTATCATGGAAGGATAACTTAAATGACAGTTTTGCTGTCTCTCCCATTGATATATTGTATTATATTATTTATGTCTTCTTATTATTTATTTTATTTTCTTGTGAGCAAACACCTTCCCACATCTGGCTACAGACAGCGAAAGGTGGTAAAGATGTGGGACGATGTGTGCTAGAGCACCCACATCTGCTCCATTTATTATTTTTATTTTTTTAAGATGTGAAGCCGGTGAAGTTGAGGTTAAACTGGACAGACTTTGTACACACAACGCAATTTGAGTCTTACTTCCCACAATACCTCAAAAAACCAGGACACATTACATAATGATCCACCTTATGATTTATATTTATATATATTGAATACACAACACAGCAACTCATCTGAGAACCGCAGCCGATATCAAATCGCAACGTGAAAAGAAATGTATCAAAATGTAATTTTGATATTGTTTGGCGTTCGTAGGTGGGGTGAGACAATCGAAAATTGATCAATTTTGGGATGAATATGTAACATCACTCCCTGCCAAAATATACTTATGAACTCACACCATTAATTTTATTCAGTTCGAGGATTTAGAATTTCCAATTTGTTGATATCTCTCGTATTTAATTACATCGGGAAACCAAGAAATATAGATGAACTTGTATTTGTAAGGTTGTATTTTTTAAAACTTTTTAAATCTACCTTATGTATAAAAAATTTCACATGAAATAACTAAATTACTTCCTTCCTTCGCTAAGCTAAGGCTTTCAACAACTTAACACTAGTTTATCAATACTACAGACGAAACAAAGTCAGGAATTGTAGCAGATACTGGCAAACTTAAATAATAAATTATCGAAATCAAAAAAGAAAAAATAAATAATTCAGGACAGTAGCTTAAAGCTGTGTTGTTGTTGTTGTTTGGTGATTGAAAATCTATAATGATTTATAAATCAGTAACCAATAATTTTATAGTTCTTAGACAAATTCAAAAGCATCTGCCATAATAGGGCTGAACAACGTTTTTTCATAGTCTTTGAACGACTTAAATCCAACATAATTTTTTTTATCTCTTCCAGGTTGAGTTTATTTTATAGAATTCAAATGATATCACTTAAAAAGACAGAACAGAAAATGGCTACATTTGCATTAATAAAAGTATTACATTATAGAGCTCATCTGTAATGAAAAAGTAATCGTGATTTCCAGAAGAAAAGTGAAATTATCGTAAATTAACCTTTATGTTGCTTGGATTTTGCTTTTTGTACAAATAATCTGCTGTTGAAATGAAATGAAATCCGTTTCATCAGAATCATGTGTCGTAACTATTAGCATCATTGAAATAAACTGTTATCATGCAAGTATACGTACATGTAATATCTGGTATTGGTTGAAACTGTATATCTGGCGGTCGCCCAAGAAAAGCATCTTTAGTCAGAGCCTCCTTAACAGCAGGGAAATCACACAGGACCACGGCGTTTTGGCTGCCCAGACGAAGACTATGAAAAAAAAGGGGGAAAATATAATTTTACGTTCGTAAATTCACTTGCAAAAAAATAACTTTCCAATATTTTTGGCCACAAGATGAAGTGAGAAGTTCTACGAAACGGTTATCTAGGCTTTTGTAGCATTCATTAAGTTGCACCGTTTTAATTACAAGTCTACAAACTTACAACGCTAAAATCCGGGGCTCGATTTCCTGTGATGGACAAGCAGATAGCCCAACGTGGCTTTGATCTAAAAGAAACAAACACTAAAAATTGTAATAATGAGCAAATTCACATTAAAAGCAAATGGTGCAGTATGTCAAAAGCAGATGTTATACTTTCTTAGATAATGTTTATCCACTAATAGTAACCTTTCACATTCCTATCTACACATTGTCTGTATTGTCTATTGTATATTCTTAATTACACATCATATGTGTAGTTTATTATACATTTTTAATTACACATCAAATGTGTAGTTTATTATACATTGTTAATTGCACATTGTCTGTATTGTCTATTGCATATTCTTAACTACACATTGTCTGTATTGTCTATTGCATATTCTTAACTACACATTGTCTGTATTGTCTATTGCATATTCTTAACTACACATT
>NW_013742430.1:0-8388 GCF_000517525.1 Limulus polyphemus | reverse complement strand
TTATCTAAAGCTCTGGTTACAACTATCTCTGTTATTACAATGCAATCGGTGATAAGTTCATTTACGTTACACTGTTGTTTACCATTATTCTTCTCTAAAAACGTAAAAATGTTTGTCAGATTTTTTTAGGTTTGTGTAGAGCGGATTCTTTACAGTAGGTGGCTTTGACTTATTGGCGATAAAGTTTAACAAAAACATACAGCACACAGTCCACTTGTTACAAAATAATATACTAGAATAAGTCAAACGTATATAGAAATATTCGTTACACAGTTAATCACCACAATTGTATCCAGAGCTTTAAATAATCGTTTCTTTTCTTCAGAGTCCACACAACCTGGTTCAGTTACCTTGGAATAAAATTTACAAACAAAAAACTATTGTTTATCAATATATAAAATAATAAGTAGGTAAAACGTTGTGGAATGGTGCACTTGGTAATGTCCTGCTACTTGATTCTTTACTATAACCGTAGCATGAGTCCTAACTATTAAAGTATCTATTAAGTTAACGATAGTGCTTGAAACTAACACCTAGTGTTAGTGCTGCATAGGCCAGTTTATCAGTAAAAAGAAGAAAAAAATCTTTAGTTTTGATTTAATTTATTAATTATTCTATCCTCTCAGATAAAGCTTTTTTAGTTTACTTACTTTCTTGAATAATGATTTAGGGACTGTCATAGTGAAATCGGTTTTTAATGTTCAACTCCACTACAAAATGGTATTCATAAGTCAATGACAAGTTTATGCTAAAATCTCTGGTTTGTTTTTCCGTGGAAGGCAATACGTAGACATTTTATTGAGTAGCTTTACGCTACAACAAGTAAAACAAAACAAACATTAGATATTTCTTACTATATTAGTTTTTGTTAATAAATGAAAGTGGAACAAATTAAAATTAAATATAAAAGGTAATAATTCTTCACAAATGTGGTAATAATTGTAGAATATTGTAGCTGTTTACATCAATTATTTGTGACCGTAACATACTTCCAATAAATGTATTCATATAACTACGTTATAACCTTCAATACTTATTAAATATATTTCTACTACAAATTAGTGATATATTTCAAAGAATTAAATAGCACTCACCTATTGAACACATTGATAAGAATATCTTGATTTGTTTTAAAACTCATAAAACAATTAGAACTAGGCTTAATAGTGTGTTTTAAGTTTACAGAACTTAAATTGAACATTGTTTAAATAGTTTTACGACTGATAAGGGATTGTGGATAAAAACTGAAATAAACAGTCAAGAATTATTTCTGTAAAACTTAAGATTCGAGGAACTGTATGTAGAATTTGATTAAATCAAACTAGACCAAAACGAAACAGATGTTGACTACAAGAGCTCACTTCGAAACAAACATTATTTGATTAATAAAGTGACGAAAGAAACATGCAAATCTTGTTTTAATCTGGCCAGCTTCTCTATCTTCTTATCAGCAACTGAACACTAACTCATTCTAAATGATTTCACTCGACAATAAAATTCGATCGTGAACTTTAAGTTTTGTCAGTACTTCACAGGAAGCGTTATGGCACACTTCTAGAGATCAGTCCTATCATTCACGAAATGAAATATAATTTTTTCTGTATGCCCATACCTGCACATGTCTAGCACTTGAAACTCTAAGTCAAAAGGATTAATGACTCAACAAGTGTACTAGTTTCTAGTAGAAGCAGAAACAATTGTTCTGGCTCTGATCACAAGATTAGTGGATACCCAGCAGGGTACATCCTGTTCATGTAGATCATCTAGCCAAACACAGGTGTTGGATATAGAATATTGTTCAGTTTAAGAATTATTATTTACTTTATTCAATGATTTAACATTTTAAAATAACAAGAGTGTTAAAAGTTAATTATTCTAAAGTAATAGTTATGACAAGTTACGTTACGTACCTTTTTACGAGTCATACGCTGTTTATGCAGTTTAATTGTTGTACTAGGCTTTTGTAATATTGTTGACGTCATCTTACTCGAAGCTTCTATGTTTTTCTCGTCTTGTTTAATATTGTTGTTTCTAGAGGGCTAGATATTTCTATATTTTTCTGTAACATATTATAAATACATGCAGATACAGAAATGAAAACTATGTTAGTGAAAGGAAAGTAAGTTAGTGAAGGTAAAAGGAAGTTAAGTAAGAGGAAAAGAAGAAGAGATACATCTAGTTTACATGATTGTGAGTTTAGCCATAAAGAGCATATATTGGCGTTTTTAAAGTGAAATTAACACAAATTATATTCTAATAACAGATTAAACAAGAAAAAAGTGTCATGTCAATTGTGTTCTAAAGTAATTGAACCAGCCTGTGTGAACTTTGACGAAAAACAGACAATTATTTAAAGCTCTGGATACAATTGTGATAAACATACTCTCGATTTATAACATAACCGCACTTCTGAAAATAGAAATATTTCTCTAGAATAAACACAGAAGACAACAATAATCTTAATACCACTGGTATATACTGCTCTAGATACTACACTACTACTACCCAACATACATTATAATAGGTTATTAAAACAGTGAATATGAATATGTTTAAACTACAGCAAACGGTAAAAAACCGTCGCCTATATTTCTTTTATGTCGGAGAGAATATATACAATAATCATTTACCGATTTGGTGTGACTTCAATCACAGTGTAAATTGTAACCCACAAATAAATACTCCTAAATTTAACTACCAACAAGTAGACTGGTCAAAGTACCTGGAACTACTAAACAAGAATCTACCTGAGAAGACTATTATCAGTGCTGAAAACTATTCAGTAAACGGTAACCACTGCCTTACAAACACAAAGTGCCTTATTAATGCATCAGATACAAGTATTCTCAAAACAGCATAACAAATTACAAAACAAATACGAAAACAAAAATAAAATAAGGCAACGGACAAGATAAAATACAATACATACTAATAAAAAAAGGTCTGCGATTTTACAAACATCTAGCGGCAATATTCAATCTGTCCTTCAAGTCAGAACTGACATCAAAATTACCGGAAATTCAAAATGGTTTCCAAAAATCAGAGCAAACTAAAGACTACTAAGTATGACTCGAAGAAACCATAATAAATGGTTTTAATCAGAATTTAATTACTTTCACCTTCTTTCTTGATATCGAGAAAACCTTCAACAGTGTATGGCATAACGGGTTAGAATTTGAAATGACCTAAATTAAGCTACCGCTAGATATTATTCGATGGCTTTCCAACTTTCTAGATAACAGAAAAGCTAGAATAAATGTATTGGGCACATTCTCATACTATTTTACTCCAGGAGCAGGTGTCACAAAAAGACGGGTAGTTAGTTAGCCCTAAACTTTTCATCATGTATGGGAGTGAAACTCCTCTAATAGATACAAATATAAATACTTCTGTTCCTAGTATGTAGTTATATGGAAGAGTTCCAACACTCTAATAATTGGCGCGAAAACTCTACAACTGCGACTAAATGAAACTAACACTACTATAACACTTGAAAAAAGAAAATAAATGGTCCAAAAGCAAAGGTTATTTTATTTACAAAATTAATTAAAATGAGTATACAGCCTCAAAATTAAACCTCAAAGAAACCCTTCGCCATTATAGTCACATCAGCCAAGTTCTTGGGTTTAATCTGTGATTCAAAACTAGATTGGACCAAATAAATAATTGAAATTACAAATAAAATATAGCCAAGAATATGCCTGTCCTGCATGATTTAATTTAGCTAAAACACATATAGATAAACTACAGAAAATATAAAACGCAATAACCACAAAAGCACACGAAGTTCTCCAAACTACAAACACAACATTTCTACACAGCAAAGCAAACATTCCTAAACAGACTTCTTAGTAGATGTATAGATTATTTGAAGAAGCATCTGAACAAACATGATTCATTAAGCACACTGAAAAACTTTATCATACATAATGAACATAGACCAAAGTACTTCTCCCCCACTAAATCTAGTAAACTGATTGTGTTACCTGCGGTCACCTACTACTGGGCAACCCGGTAGCTAGATATGTTAGTTTTATTTTAAGTAAAAATATAATTAGTACTATGTAAAACATTTCGTGATAACAAGTCTATATTTTCATAACGAACGATAAAAAGCGAAATATATGCTAATAAAAATAGAAAAAAGAATCAATGTTTTGCACATATAGACATGTCCTGAAAAGGGATAATTGTAGCATGCTTGCAGTGGCTGCATGCCGTAAAAATATATTTTCTTAGTTACCGGTCATAGTGGATAAATGTACAGACATCATCGAACAGAACCAAACAACAAGGAGGGAGGTAGAGGTCCAGTGTGTACCTGATCCTCCCAGATCTCTTGACGAAACAAGAATCAGAGAGTAATAAAATTTCATTTTCACCTTTATAAGATAAAATGAAAGTAAACATATAGAATGTTACGTTTACTAAAATGTTCTTAAAAGGGGTAACAGGGATATAATAATATTTACCAAAAACTTATCATAAAATAAACCACTGATTAGATCCTTGGAAATCTTTTCAACAGAAAACTGGACTGAACGATTGAAGATAAAATGTAAAATAGCTAAAGGAACACAACAACTACTAAGCTTTCTTAAATGTTTTTTATATATTTTTTAACGTGCCGTATATTTCTAAAACTTACCAGAATTCACACCAAAGAAACCGCCATGTAATGTTTTGCAGTTTGAACTTGATGTAAATACCAAGTAATAATTCTGAAGTTGTTTATACTGTAACATATATAAGACTTTAAAAGTTCAACAAGGTCATTTTGAAAGAGGCTTTGATTTACAATATACTTTTAATTCGGTTTTAACATAAGCTGATTATAATGAAGTCCGTTATATTAATTAGAAAGCTGCTTCTATTCTGTTTAATAACAAACTTCAGAAAAAGTTATTTTTGAAACTTGGACTACTTGTTAAAAATATTAAAAACTTTATATGTCATGAAAGAATTAAGTTACATCTTTCTTGTTCCATAAATAGACAATACCCATCACGATGAGCTCCTCAAACCTTAGGGTTTTCTTTAATCCCCTTGAAAAGTAAGCAATAACATTAAAATCTTGATAGTAAAATACGACTGGGAATTAATCTTTTGTTTATTCTGGCCACGAAGGACTATCGTATGATATGTGATATACAAAATAAGTCAAGTTGGAGATTCTTCCAAAATTATAATTTATGGCGTGTTGAAAATATTTTATTGGCAGGGTAATTTAGTATGTCTTGTATTATTTCATGAAAATATGAACCAGAAAGTATCTGATTTTGGACCAAAGATAACTTTAATAGATAAAAAATAACTTCATCGTTATGAGAGCTGTGAATACTAAAAATTACCCCCGACGATGGTTGTATACAAAACGTAACAGTCAAATAAATGCTTGCTTTATAACACTTTAACAATCAATAATAACTTATAATAGAACGAAAGTGAACTATATACATAAAAATTACAAATTAGATCATCTTCCTGTGAAGCTAAATCTATACAACAAAACATCTGAAAGTACTTAGTGTCATAAGCCAATATCCAAGAAAATAACACCTAGAATGACGGGAATACATTGAATCAACAGTTGAGAACCCTCGATGTTAACGATATTTTAACCGTATTTTTAAATATACTATTTATTCTAATAATAGCAGAAATAATTCTAATAATTGTTAACAGTTCAATAATAAGATTGCTAAAATAGTCTCATAATTATAAAATAAACATTAGAGTGTATATATTACCACTTACTTGTGTTATTACAGATAGACTGGAAGACTTCGTAATTTCACGTCGATGTGATATTCAGGCAAGAGAATTACAGAATAACAGTTTGTACATGTACCTTAGTTATGTATTGCGTCAACAGGTTAAGTACGTGTATCAGTACAGAAGAATTATCTCCACAGTTTTACTTTATTAACATAACAGATGGAATAATTTTAACCTGTACATGGATGCAGAAATTGACTCTCTATATTCCGCTTTGAAGTGACAACGTAGAATATGGTAATTTTTGTGAGTGTACCGATCTTTACTCTGTTCTAAATGTAAACAACGGAGATTTGAGAACTATATTATGTTCGGTAGAAAATGTCATTAAATATTGAAAGATTGTTATGTTCGAGGCGTAAACGTTATAATACCATTAAGGACATAAGTACACATTTCTTTTTATTGTGAGATAATTCCAATCAAGAAACAGCTAAACGTTTGTGGAATGCAAGTGAAACATCTTATCACACAAAGTTTGTGCTGATACAGAAGTTAAAACACTGAGCCTAGGTTTATTACAAATTACCCATATGTAATGTGCTGAGTTAAGAAAGTGTTGCAGGTTCATATTCTGGCCGGCATGACCAAGTGGTTAGGGCGATCGACTTGCAATCTGCGGGTCACGGGTTCGAATCCCTGTCACCCCAAACATGCTCGCCCTTTCAGCGGTAGGGGCGTTATAAGGTAACGGTCAATCCCACTAGTAGCCCAAGAGCTGGCGCTGAGAGGTGATGACTATCTGCCTTCCCTCTAGTCTTACCCTGGTAAATTAGGGACAGCTTGCGCAGATAACCCTCGTTGAGCTTTGCGCGAAATTCATAACAAACAAACCTGATATCCCTGTAAGAACAATATATACTGTAAAATTTACAGTGGGATTGAACCAGTTAGATAAAAACAAAATATTTTATTTTTAAATATCAATGTTTGGTTCTTTTCCTACTTAGATCATAAGATTTGTTTTCATGAGAATGTGATTTAAATTTTATCGAGGGCCAAATCACCAGTGCATATTTTTGAATTTCTAGATATCTGCCATATATAAACATGTTCACAATTAATACCTGGGTGTTAGTTATCACATGGCCTAGCTAATTCAAGAGGTAAAACTCTGCATGGCGTATCTCTGATCGTGAGAGCTATAAAGCTATCGTGGTAAGCTATCCTTTGAAAGAAAAATAAAACAACATTTGCAGACAATGTGCATTTTAGTAATTTCTTCTTTTATCACAATTACCATCATAACAATTTCACATAGCAAATTCTTAAATATTATACAGTTTTATATTCAAAGCCTTTCCAAGAATATATTAAATAATGACAAATATAAACGTCAGGCATAATAGGTGTTTATTTGCCTTTTAGTTTAGAAAATTGAACATTAAAAAATAACATATAGAAAAATATCGGGCAAAATTATATACAAGCGAAAGTATCCGGCTTTGCTCTAGATGACTATGTCAATGTGTGTATTCTGAGCCTATTTTAACATAAAAGAACAGTCAAAAATATTTTAAAAATTTTTATTTCACAAAAACATTAAAAACACTCCTTTTGTGTGTGGCTAGCTTGTCTCATTAAAAAGATGTGTATGCGTATGCGCTCACGCACGTAGATAAAATAAGTATTAATACCCACGTGCACACCTTCAGGATTCACTTAGTATTTTGTAATATAAAGAACCACTTCTTTAATATGTGGTTTTTCGCTAGCTTGCCTCAGGTCACACTTAGTATGAGTGTCACACACACTAAGAAACATGGAGCAACAGACACGCCCTTTTATTATTATAAATATTATCTATGATAGATAAATAGTGGTAGTAGAATGTGTCCCTGATGCTACCTCACCTGAATCCCAGTCCGAAATTCTCCTGATTTCTCTTTCTTTCAGGCCTGTATACTCACCTTCATTATCTGTGCCAATTCATCTTTGTTTGTAGTCAAACACAAAAATTCGTAAAGGCCAAACGTGTATCAAAGTCCGGTTTCTAGCGTTGTAAGTCTGCAGACATTCCGCTGTGCCACTGGGGAGTTCTTGCCAAGTCAGTACAACTCAATTAAAGCTACTGACATTTTCTATCAATATTTTATATTGAAAGTAACTGTACAAAAATGATATAAATCAAAAATACAAAAAAGTTATTACACATCTTCACATATCGCCCCCGAGTGGCACAGCGGTATGTATACGGGCTTATACCACTAGAGTTTGTATTTAGACATCAGAAACATCTAATTTGAACCAGTACTGCATTCAATATACCACGTGACACACAAAAATCGATGTTTAGGTGTGTTTATTTAATATTTACTTTGAAATTAAGAAACTAAATAATAGTAAATATAATACTAAAATTTGAATTATAATCTACAATTTGATACCAAACTTAATGATATAAATTCATAAAATAGTAGTTCAATAACATTTTGAATGTGAGTCAACAAACACGATAACATGACTTTTGACCTGTGACCCGTGTCGAAACAGTTAAGTATTAGCATTTTCTTCACTTTTAGAAGTGCATTCTGATAGTTTATCTCCAAGTTAAGAATATTGGATTTATATTTTGTAACGTTGTTGATATTTTACACTTTATATTAGTTT
>NW_013742429.1:0-11353 GCF_000517525.1 Limulus polyphemus | reverse complement strand
GGTGCCTTAATCAGAACAGTTCACAAAGCCTTGAGCTATCTTAATCAGAACAGTTCACAAAGTCTTGAGCTGTTTTAATCAGAACAATTCACAAAGCCTTGAGCTGTCTGACTAGTTTCGAAAACTTGATCGGGTTTAACAATATACAGTGCTTCAGTTCCGTATCGTCACGAGAACATAAATCTGTTAGCTTACAAAGATAATAAGTGGCGCCATCTGGCATAGCTATTTCTCCCTTAACGATTTTACATACTAAAGCCCTTCAACCAGTTCAAAAAATGTGAGTGTTTCCCCTCTACTGTATCTAATTATTTTATTTACTTGAGCAACATATTAGATAACAAAGACCACGAATACTTATTAAGTGACCTTCTTTGGAACAGAGAATGTTAAATGTAACGGTAATTTATAAATGACACATTTTAATATAACTCGATAAATCATAAGACGTGTGGTACCTTCTTCTTGTGTGATATGTTCATATTCCCCAGTAAACATTAAAAGATTATGGGGGCAGTGGGTTACCTCTGGTGTACATAAAGCCATAAAAAACACAAAGAGATCCTCTTTTATTCCTATTCAATTGGTCTAATAAACACTTTTAAATTATGTAACTAAACAGTGAATCCTTACGTATCAAAGCTTGATAGTTTATCACAATTAGTGTTGTTTACTGTAAAACCCTACAAGTCCCTGTGTGTCATTCATTTTAAAACTTAAAACTTTTTTTTTTATGTAATAACTTGCAGCAAGCAAAGTGTAGAATAAGGCATGTTTAGTAGCTGTCGTGGACAACGTTTTATGACTGATAAAAAGGGCACTTTAGGGGAATAAGAGGAGGAAGGCAGGGATTTGGACCCACCCACCTGTGGACATTACATATATATCTCACTATACTAATGTTTACCTTTTGTTTTACCGGTAATAATACTGGTAAAAATAACGCTAAATCTCATGCTCTGTCACTTGAAATGTGATACAGATCTAATAAACAATATTTACACGTATATATTCATTACGTAGTCTGTTACGTATCAACTCTGTTGATTAGAACCCCTAAAGGTGTTAGATGTCTCAATAATTTTCATTTCTCTCCATCACAAAGGAACTTACGATTACAGGAAGAGCGTGCTCACACGTCACCACTCTTTTCGCTGTGATTTACGTACTTAACCAACTCATATTGGGGCCACTCGAGCACAAGACGGTTTAAAGCGGGGATATGGTAAAACCAACGCCCCCTGGTGGCCCTCAGTGAAGACGATGTGTATCATACTATACACAACCGTAACGAGAAAGACGAGTTCTATTAATTTTGGGAGTTGAAAAGTTTTACACGAAGTACTACGTCGAGTATATTACTATAACACCTACAGATCCGGGGGTTAATCACCCCATCAGGGAGAGACAGGTAAAGAAACGAAAAGGGGAGGGATAGAAGCCAGAATTATGCTCTAAAAGAATGAAATAAATATAAATTCCAGTAAAGTGTATTTCCTTCAGTTTAAATCTATCGGACTACGTAAACCCTTGAACATATTTTTGTTGTTGTTGTTTGATAAATCAATATAGAAACAGTTCGTGGTGATTACTGATTAACAATGGCACGTGCTTATAAAGCACTTAATTCACGACAGAATTAATGTATAATCTATTATTGATTAATGCATAATTAAATATATATATATCTTGGATTGGGCGTGACTCACTGGCTTGCTTGCCGGATTATAGTTTCGAGGGTTCATAACTCGCGTTGCTTATGTTTCTAGTTAAGCACAAAGCTACACAATGGGCTATCTCTGCTCTGTCCACCATGGGTATCGAAACACGGTTTCTAAGTTCGTAGAAATACCGCGGTGCTACTGGGGGGGGGGGCAGCGTATGAGCAAAAGTACCCCCCTTGCTTTGGGGCCGAAGTGCGTAATAAGAGGAGAGATTAAGTCCCACTGTTCGATTAAAGTAGTCCAAGAGTTGGCGGTGGGTTCTTTTAACTAATTGCCTTATCTCTAGTCTCTCAATTCAAAATTATGGATGAGTACGTGTAGTTTAAAAAATAAAACATTGTATTTTGAATCTGTATAAACCTCACTACAGGTTTTGAAATAATATTTTCCTAAACATAGTGTTCTGCCTCAGAATAATATAGCAGCATGCGGTGAATAATACAGATTTAGAGACAGAACATTCTAGCTGGTATAATAACAGAATTATCACATACAGCAGACTGTTGTTTTTAACGTGAATGTTTCTGACAGTTCAGTATGTGAAATATACAAGATAAAATGTGCATTGTTGACCGATGTTAGCTCCACAGTTTGGCTATTGGATTAGGGGTGTGGACTTTGGAAAATAACTGACGTGATTTATAAACTACAAAACTCAGGTCTCTGTTCAGAACAGCAAAACAAAATTCCTTTCAATTGTTATTTGAAAACCTCTAAGCAGCTTGTAAGAACCAGAATTTTTAGTTTGGTGTATTTAAAGCTTTTTTGTTAAGTATTACTATTATTTAGAAGGAAGATAAAGATTGAACCGGTACAGAGTTTACAATATTATTTTGTTTTCGTTTCGTGGCAACGATACAATAATATGTTTTCGTTTCTGAGTAACACGACCGTCAACAAAGTTATATTTATGGAATAACCCATACGTTGACAACAAACATTTTCAGGTTCGTTTTGACCTATTCCTCCCTCCGGTACTTGATGCTTGATATATTTTTTTTATTAATTTAATTACTACAAGGGGGTCAGAGTTTAGCTAGTCCACGCTTTCAGGGTCATGTCCATGTATGTAATTATATTAATGTCTTTAAATACGCTTTTTTCTTTATTCCATTGTGCTAATGTCCACACTACACGAACAGTTTCAGTGCTAATGTCCACATTACACGAACAGTTTCAGTTGTATTTTTCAAAAATTCTAAATTACAGTAATTGGTTTGGTTGTGAGTTTCGCGCGAAGCTACACGAGGGCTATCTGCACTAGCCGTCCCTAATTTATCAGTGATAGACAAGAGGGAAGGCAGCTAGTCAACACCATCCACCGCTAACTCTTGGGCTACTCTTTCACCGACGAATAGTTGACCGTCACATTATAACATCCCCACTACTGAAAGAGCTAGCATGTTCGGCGACAGGGATCTTCAGATTGCGAGTCAAGAACCCTAACCACAAGGCCATTCCAGGCTTACAACGGTAAGCATGTTGCTGAGTAGGGTGTCCGAAAACTCTGTAACCATGGTGATTTGCAGCTTTTCAGATACATGACTGATTATGGCGCTGTCAAAGCGTGAGAAGGTCGGGTTAATCCTGCTGTGTGGCTGAGAAGATTGATCCCAGTGGAAAGCTGCTGCCGAATTTAATGCACGCCATCTAGAGAGAGAGAAAAACACCATTCACAGTGCTGTTGGGAAGGTGCTAGCTGATTTAGGAGACTGGCAGTGTGGATGACATGGAACGTTGCTGCTTTAGCCAAGATGTATACCAATCCTTCGAAATCTCTCCATAGGACATCGATGGTACTTAGCGTTGCAAAATCGACGATCCACGACATCTTGGATAAGGCGAAATGTCCCCATTACGAATTATATCTCCTGCACAAACTCGGTGAGAATGGCCCAGACTGTCTAGTGCAGACGTGTAAATGGTTCATTATGAAATGTATGAATGGTTCAATATGAAACTTGTGAATGGTTCAATATGAAACTTGTGAATGGTTCATTATGAAATGCGTGAATGGTTCATTATGAAATGTGTGAATGGTTCATTATAAAATGTATGAATGGTTAATTATGAAGTTTGTGAATGGTTCATTATGAAATGTATGAATGATTCATTATGAAATTTGTAAATGATTCATTATGAAATGTGTGAATGGTTCATTATGAAATGTGGGAATGGTTCATTATAAAATGTATGAATTGTTCATTATGAAATGTGTGAATGGTTCATTATGAAATGTGTGAATGGTTCATTATGAAATGTGTGAATGGTTCATTATGAAATGTGGGAATGGTTCATTATAAAATGTATGAATTGTTCATTATGAAATGTGTGAATGGTTCATTATGAAATGTGGGAATGGTTCATTATGAAACTTGTGAATGGTTCAATATGAAATGTGTGAATGGTTCATTATGAAATGTGTGAATGGTTCATTATAAAATGTATGAATGGTTAATTATGAAGTTTGTGAATGGTTCATTATGAAATGTATGAATGATTCATTATGAAATTTGTAAATGATTCATTATGAAATGTGTGAATGGTTCATTATGAAATTGTAAATGGTTCATTATGAAATTTGTAAATTGTTCATTATGAACTTTGTGAATGGTTCATTGTGCACGATACTTACAGGTGTTGCAGGAACAAATAATACCCACAGTTGGAAAGCTGGGGCAACTGTCTTTGTGATTGGTTCGTGCAAGACGTTGCCCCACCGCATTATGCAACGGAAATCCGAGGTTGGTTGAATGATATCTTCCCAGGATATTGTCCCCAGGAATTGCCCCCAAAATCTCAAGATTGATTTAGTTTTCTGGGGACTATTCAAAGAGACACTGAACATCAGAAACAACTATGTCGTAACGAGTGTCGGACCATTGACAATGACACCAATATAGTTCGTGACGAGTGTCGGACCATTGACAATGACATCAATATAGTTCGTGACGAGTGTCGGACCATTGACAATGACACCAATATAGTTCACAGTGTTCAAAGAGAATGGAAACATCGTCTCCAACCATGTTTCGAATTACAAGGACAGCACATAAATATACAAAGGTGGGTTTCTCGTAGGGGAAGCCAAGATCCCCCTTCAGAAGAGACATCTGATACTTGTTCAAATCGAGGAGGCAGTTTTCGTTGATGATGAACTGAAGATGTCATTGTGAGTCAGAACTCAGCTTCTGAAGATGATGAAAAATGTTGGTAAATCTAATGCAATCATGCAACTACTTTTAAAGGCCAGACGAGGGCGTGTGGTTCTAGGGCCAAACGTTTTTTTGTAAAAGGAAGAAGTGGCAGGTGTCCATGAGGTGGTGGTTGAATCTATCTATACTCCTATATTATTATAGAGCCTTACATCATCTATGGCCATGGTGGTTGAATCTATCTATACTCCTATATTATTATAGAGCCTTACATCATCTATGGCCATATGGCCATAGATGATGTAAGGCTCTATAATAATATAGGAGTATAGATAGATTCAACCACCAAGTTGTTCCAAACAGACACACTCTAGAAGATTCTCTGAAACCCTGTTTATGTACGTAGCATAATAGTTACAGTTTGAATGCATTAGAAACCAATAAGCATGAAATTCAATACTTATACACCTCTGATTTTGAATCTGAAGTAGATAAATTAAGAGGAACGACAGTTAACGTGATATTGTAAATATTATTTCAACTCAAATTTCACATTGTGGCTGTAACAAGCAGAGTTAAAATTACAGAATCATATATAGAGATCTAATATTAGTAGTTACATTAATTGTTAATAGGTGATTAAAACTAGCACTATAAAGCAATAATGAACTTAATATAAAATAAGCATTACATAAGCATTGGTAGGATTGCCATTGTCAGTCAACTTGATGTCATAACGAATAAAGCCTGTGGTAATAGCATCCAAATATTTTGGGAATAACCCATCTATCAGACAAAATCCAAACTCTGATGTTAAACAATTCAGCTATCACTGAAAATCAATTTAGGGTAAGGAGCTGATTGTTTACAACCACAACTTCTCAACTCTCACAACCCTTCACTGTCTGCAGCCAGTTGTGGGAAGGCAGTTACCCTTAGAGTTCTTAAGGTATAAATGAAACGACTCTAAAATTTCTACTATGTGAAACTTCCAACTTCTGCCCTTACAAAAATATATTAAACAGAACTAAAGGGTTTTAAAGAGAACTACAAACCCTACCTTAATAGTTCATACATACCTAACCTCCTACCTTTCTCTTGAATATTTATTCATGGGAAAGCCGAGACAAGCCCAGCTACTTCAAGTTACTCTTTCCGTCCCGGTATACAGAATATAATTATATTTTCAAAGTAAGCTACTTATAAACCAAGAGTAACTAACGATCTCTAATGTCTCCATAAGGTATTTTCCATAATCAAAAGTTTATTTTTTAAAATATTTTTGTATTTATTAAAGAACTGATTTAATTGCCAGTGAATGTCGTCTGATAGATGGGATATCCCCAACACATTTGGATGCTGCTACCACAATCATTATCCGTTAAGATATCAAGTTGACAATTAGGACTGAAAATGGCAATGCTTACGTAATGCCTATTTTCTATATATATATACAAATTCAATTTTACATAAAAGTATATATATTTTAAGACAGATCATTAAATCTATATTACAATACAAAGGTGCTATTTAATTTAACAAAACGCTAGTTCTTTAACGTGCATATTTGTCTGTTTTTATGTGCTGCCATCTATTGGCGTTACTAATTCTTTGGAGCATTGTTCTACAATTCAACCACAACCAAGTTAAAAAGAAAGTACGAAGCCAGATACTGGACTAGGAAAACAATAACAACAATACCCGTCATTCGATACAATTACACGATCTATGTGCGATTGTGTGTATATCTTGAAATGTAATCCCAAAACGCTCAGAGACAAGACTTGCAAAAAAAAAGTTTTTAAAACATCTATTTAGTTATGAGTGGTCAGTAACTGCTTACAAGCATTCAAATAGGGTAGCAGACAATCTGTATCTATAATTATACACCAACAACGTAGGTAAGAACCTGTTGTGCAACAAAAGATGAACACGTAAAATTATTAGATGGCCTGATTTGATTTGAACATCCAGCGAGAAGTTATCTTTTTCAGGAACTGTATCTGTTTGTCGTGCTTAATCTGATGGACCCTACAGTTTTCACAATACATCGTAACAAACAGACCCTCCTCTATATCTGGACTTCGAACTCTAAAGCCACAAAGATCGTCGTCGGAGGTTCGACGGGTATGTGATCGAAAATGATTTCTGTGCACTTGTACTTTGTTGAATTTCGCGCACAGCTACTTGAGAGTTATCTGTACAAGCCTCCCTAATTTTGAAGTGATAAATAGAGGGAGCTACTATAACACATCATCGGCCCCAGAGTGTGAAGCACGATTTTTGGAACCTTGAATCCACAGCCCGGAACGTTACCAACTGGATCACGATTAGCTAGA
This sequence comes from Limulus polyphemus, assembly GCF_000517525.1. NCBI lineage: Eukaryota > Metazoa > Arthropoda > Merostomata > Xiphosura > Limulidae > Limulus > Limulus polyphemus. Next base: position 4,135 of record NW_013742429.1, on the reverse strand, counting down.
TTTCTGTGAGTCCAGTTGATTTCGGAATGCAGCTAGAAACTTGTGAACTTTTTTTCCTTATGACCATTGGCCAAATTCTTTGTTTTTAACATGTTAATGGCACCACGATATGTATTCAGCTGCAACGTAATAGCTTTAGGGTTAAAGTTTTCGTAGGTATTAAATAGCCATTGCGACCTTGTGGTTAACGTAGAGGGCTACGGATAGAGAAATCCAAGGTACGAGACGTGATACTGCTAAAAACATCGCGCAATTTTAGCTATGGGCCCGTTGTTAAAGGAATTGTCAAACCTGATTTTTTGTTCAAAGAGTCTGAGAAAGCCCTCGTGGCGGCGGGTGCATGTCAGTACTTCAAAATTAGGGTTGCTGTATAGCCTATGTGCACATAAAAGGCCGTTCAGGATAAATTTATTAATATTTCTAAAATATAATTGAAATAGATATTTAAATAGTGGCGAATCTGTTTTACTAATATCATCTCTTTTCTTTGTCGCTAGATGGTAGCACTGCACCTGAGATTTAAGAAAAAGGGAATAATGTCATTGCGGTGGTAAAAGTAGCATTCTTAGAAACATTTTGGTAACCTAGGGTACAAATAGATAATGAACTGAAGAATGAAGCGTCTGATTTTGTTTTCTAGATTTTAGAATAGTTTTTCACGTACAGGTCCACTGTAACCTGCAACAACAATTACATGTTATCCATATAACAACAGAAAAAACACGTCCAGGTCCACTATAACCTGCAACAACAATTACATGTTATCCATATAACAACAGAAAAAACACGTCCAAGTCCACTGTAACCTGCAACAACAATTACATGTTATCCATATAACAACAGAAAAAACACGTCCAGGTCCACTGTAACCAGAACCAACGAATACATGTGATACATATAACAACAGAAAAAGCACGTGCAGGTCCACTATAACCTGCAACAACAAGTACATGTTATCCATATAACAACAGAAAAACACGTCCAGGTCCACTATAACCTGCAACAACAATTACATGTTATCCATATAACAACAGAAAAAACACGTCCAGGTCCACTGTAACCAGAACCAACGAATACATGTGATACATATAACAACAGAAAAAGCACGTGCAGGTCCACTATAACCTGCAACAACGCGAACATTGAACCTATATACAAGCCAGTGTGTGTCACGTCACGCTCGATTTCTCGAAAAAGTCATAAAAGCCAAAATGCATTTATCCAGATAGAATACTCTGATTACTGTCTGCCCGTTACAATTTTAGTGATGGGGATGCAAGGAGGCCGTTAGGGGTGTATGTGTTTGTGTCGTGAAACCTTATAAGTGTAGTGAGTGTTGGTATAAAAAGCCTAAAATAAAGACGTAGTGTGGGATCACCTAGCCTAGAGTCAAGTGCATAAAATTTATCATGAAGTAAAAATATCGATTCAAATTTAAACTTAAATCGTTTCTGAATTGAGCTATTTTCTGTTATATTACCAACGTTTTTAATAAAAAAAAACAAACCTCTTTAATAAACGAAGACTCTAAATTATGAAATCAACAAATATTTTTCCAATTTTGTTGTCTATACATTTCATTTTATACTTCTAATACATAGAATAACAACAATATTAGGTTATATTTTTGTTGTTAAGCAACATGACATTAAAGCTATTGTTGTAACGTAGTGTTACCAAAAGTAATTTGTTTATAGTCAAAACATGTAGTACGTTCTACCATAAATAAATTGCTTCATTACGCTTATGAATCGTTGTTAATCTATATACTTAGACTTGGAGATGAAATATGAAGATATGAGTGATCTTTATTTCTGCCACAAGATGTCGCACTTCACAGACGTATAACAGAAACCGAGAATGTTAAGTATAGAAGGTATATTGACACTCTCAAGATTATAAATATGATTCCGGGCCAACTTTCAGTGCAAGTTACCATCATAATGTTAATAATTTCTCGCATCTGTAGATTTTAATTGATTGTGTTTATTATATTAGGAATACACAGAGAAGATCCTCTTGAAAGATTTATAATTTCTCTCAACATTTTGTTTAAAAATTTCCAGATGGCTTAAGACTGAAGAGTAAGCTAATAACAGAACAGGAACCAGGTTAGCAGTTTTAACCTTAATGATTTTCTGTAATATGAACATTATTATTGTTACTACTTTAATCACTAAATGAATTATTACTATAATATGACTATTATTATTATCACTACCTTAATCACTAAATTGATTATTACTACAATATGACTATTATTATAGTCACTACTTTAATCACTAATTTAATTATTACTACAACATGACTATTATTATTGTCACTACCTTGATCACTAAATTAATTATTACTACAATATAACTATTATTATTGTCACTACCTTGATCACTAAATTGATTATTACTACAATATGACTATTATTATTGTCACTACCTTAATCACTAAATTAATTATTACTACAATATAACTATTATTATTGTCACTACCTTGATCACTAAATTAATTATTACTACAACATGACTATTATTATTGTCACTACCTTAATCACTAAATTAATTATTACTACAATATGACTATTATCATTATCACTACCTTAATCACTAAATTAATTATTACTACAATATGACTACTATTATTATTATCACTACATTAATCACTAAATTAATTATTACTACAGTATGACTATTATTATAATCACTACTTTAATCACTAAATTAATTATTACTACAATATAACTATTATTATTGTCACTACCTTAATCACTAAATTAATTATTACTACAATATGACTATTATTATTGTCACTACCTTGATCACTAAATTAATTATTACTACAGTATGACTATTATTATTATCACTACCTTAATCACTAACTTAGATACCACATTTAGAAGAATTACATAATCTCTTTTTAATTTGTTAAAAATTACAGTAAATTGCTGTTATTCAATTTAATGAAATATGGCAAGATATTTAGTAGATCTAATGAACCATGTTATTCAGTTTTATAAAGTTATAAGGCAATTGGTAGAACTATAAAAGTTGTTCATTGATTTTGGTTATACAAGACTGTTTAGCTTAATAGTTATTATTTAGTTTATTTAGTGATGCAATATTTAATGATAGTGTTGAAAGTTAATTATCTTAAAAGTAATAGTTATGACAAGTTTGTAAGGTAACTGTACGAGTCGTACGTTGTGTGCGTTGATTGTTGTACTAGGCTTTAATAATATCGTTGACGTCATCTTACTCCAAGCTTCCAAGTTTTTCTAGTTTTGTGTAATATTGTTGCTACTAGAGGGCTAGATAGTTCTAAATTTTTCTGTCACGTGCTATAAATACTTGCAGATTCAGCAAGTTAAGGAAGACAGAAAAAAGTTAGTTAGTGAAAAAACAACTAAAGAAATCACCCGTTAATAGTAATCACTCACACGCCGGCTAACTTCACCTTTCCCACAGCTTTATTGTAACAACAAAAGTAGGAAAAATAATTTTTCTTACCAGTTGGGTTCTAAAGTAATTGAACCAATCGGTGTGGACTTTTGACGAAATAAAAAAACAGAAGAGACAATTATTTAAAGCTCTGGATACAAAATAAGTTAGAGAAAGTGAAGTTAGACTGGGTGATTTGTTAGTATAGCTGTATTGTATTGTTTGTAATTAAGCACAAAGCTACACAATGGGCTATCTGTGCTTTGCCCACCACGGGTATCGAAACCCTGATTCTAGCGTTGTAAGTCCGCAGACATACCGCTGTGCCACTGGGGGGCTGTTTAGCTGTAATGGGCAATATTTAAAGTGAGTTTCACAGCTTGTATTGTAATAACAGAGATAAAAGAGAATAATTTGTCTTGTCAAAGGGTGTTCTAAGATAATTGAACCAACCTGTGTGTACTTCGATGAAAAGGAGACAATTATCTAAAGTTCTGGATACAACTGTGGTAACCCACGGTGTAACATAAGTGAATATATTTTAGATTTTACAGTAAGAAACAAAGTAGAGAAAAATAATTCGTCTTGTCAATTGGATTCTAAAGTAACTGAACAAGCCCGTGTGGACTTTTGACAAAAACTGAATTATTTAGTTTTACATACAACTATGATATCCTACAGTGTAAATAATTTTGTACATACTT
>NW_013742428.1:0-10235 GCF_000517525.1 Limulus polyphemus | reverse complement strand
AATATTCTCTCTGACTGCAATTCAATTACTCATTACCCTCTTGTCCCGTCACGTTGTGAACGTCTTATATATACAAGACTAACACATATCTAGTAAATGCTAGGGAATTCTTGAAGTAACAGGATATTTCTAGAAAGAGGTAGCGTGATACTAGTCACATTGTGTCGGTAAAGTTTCGTCGGAACGAAGTTACGGAAAGTTAATTAACAGACGGAGACGTAACAATATTTAAACACAAACAAACACTGAAAACGTACACATAATATTAAATTTAAAAAACGGCCCTGGAAAATTTCAAACTTTTCCAAACGCTATCAATAAACTACTTGACAATCTTGATTATTGTTAGAAAAGAAATGAGCAAAAACAATTTGGATAAAATGTAATAAAGGATAAATATACACATCTAAATAAACACTTTATTATGCTTTATTATGTGGAACATTGTATTTGCGCATAACGAAGAACATCTATCATAAACGTGACACAAAATAAAATACAATAAAGTTTTTACTTAGTCGTGTTGGGCGCTGAATTATTTGAGTTTTTCACGTAGTAAAGTATTTGGCCCCCGGTGGGACAGCGGCAAGTCTTCCGATTTACAACTCTAAAATGAGGGGTCGATTCCAGATGTGGCTTTGCTATGAGAAAACACACACACGCAAAGTAATTAGCGAAACATACGAAGAGGGGGCGCTAAATTAGTATAGATTATATAGCGAAAATAACATAAGATCGTAGAAGTTAAAGACGTAAACATATTTTGTTAATAAATTATGAGAACTAAACTAGAAAAATAATAACTGTTAATAATGTGATGATTGAGGTTAAATTTTGAAAGTGAAATTTGATGCTGATACTACGACTTCAGTGTCGGACATATCGCCGGGTATTTTTTATGTGTGTATATTTTTGACAGATGATACATTGCTCTAACTAAAAAGTTAGATGACATTTTGTTTTCTAAGCGTAAGACACCAAAACTTCAAGTAAGATGCTTTGGTAGGTTTTCAATTTCAAAACTATGTGGTATAATGTAGAATATTTATAGTTTTATATCTTTCTCAGTTTACAAATACGAATAATAATTAAACCTGGAAGATACAAATACATTACTGAATGAGTCACTTGTAAGTTGAAGCAATATTTAATTTCATGTTTTAGCTTTGTAATGATACCGGATTATTATGGAAAGATCAGATGCATTAGTGTCTCTTTTACTGTTGGTCGGTCAATAGGCAGTGGACAGATGCCTGAGGAACTTGCTTGTGCTAGTTCTATTTTTAAGGTGGATGATAAGTTTTGCCCATGCAAATTATAATCTAACTCGTTTTATTTCTGTAGTGTGAAAAATTCTAGAGGGGGTGATAAAAGAAACTTAGCATGAGTTCATGAACCAGGAATCTTGTCTTAGTTATCTGTTAACTTTCATGAAGGATATTACTTGTTCTCTGGGTGTAGTGTGCTTAAGATTCCCAAAAATATTTTGATGAGGTAATCTACAGAAGATAAACTCATAATGAAATAAGCTATACACTGTTATAGGTTTGATGTTTCTTTCGTTAACAGTATTGGTTAGAATGTTTGTGAGATACATCTGTTATAAGGACCATTTTACATTATTAGCTTATCATATGGATTTTAGACACCTAAACCTCTTATGCTGGCAAAATGTCACAAGATATTTTGGCAAAGAATATTGCTAACATAGGTACTCAACTGATGAAATGGTCCATTCTAATCATTAGTAGTAAAAGTAAAACATTATATTAAATTAGCTGTTCTCATCACTGGGTTAATTTTTATTTCTCTATTTAGGTAGTTTGTTGTGTTCAGTAGCAAATACCAAGAAAAATTGCATAGATTGAGGTTGGGAAGGACTACTTAATTAGATTGTAGGGTGGTTGGAGTTTAGAAAGCAAAAATTCATAGTAATAGAACTCAGTTAAACTGAATCCTTGTAACTTGTAGAGTACCCAGTATTTGGGCCTTTGCTTTTTCTTATTTACATTGATAATATTAATAGGGTCATAATTAGTGAATGATTAAACTTAGCTGATGACATGAGACTCCTGGGTGTTTCTAGCTATACTGATAATGTTTAGGTACTGCAGAATAAGTTATCAGTTAGTAAGTTGGACAAATATTTGGAAACCTGGCATCTTGGCTGCTATATTCACATTCTCATCCATCTAGATTTGTTAGTTGTAGTCTGTGTATCCATTTGGATCTTATTTTTCATGTCATCTTCATGATAATATTCTCATCCATCTAGATTTAATTATTTTTGTTAATTGGAATTCCTTTTGATCTTACCATATTTGTCCAAATATTCTGCACATCCAATTGTGAAAGGTTGTTCTTTTACACATCAGTTGAACAAAATGTATTGAATAGTTTCTAAATACAGAAACAACTATTTATGTATTAAATATTTTTGGAAATTATTTATTGAAATTTTCTATGTGTGAATTTTACAAAATTTATTGAAAAGTTTATATGTGGTAATACATTAAGCTCATCATTCATCATCACATAAATTTTGATCATCGCTACTGTCGGATTTACTTCCTTGAACCTTTGATTCAAATTCTTCTGATTCTCCCAGCATGTCATCATTCGTCCAATCCATTGCATTGGATATGCGACATTTTTTAAAACCTTTAATGATTTTCAGTGGTAGATCTGGTAAAATACCTAACAAAATTTAACAAGTGTGAATATAATGTGCAGTGAGTTTTTTGGAGGGAAAAAAGTAAACATTATATTTGGGTAAATACGATATTTTTCACATCATCATCATGGTGATAATTTATGTCTGTGTGGCTTGGCTTTACTCCATGATAACTTCTATGTTTTTTCGTGGCTGGCTTTCCCAAATCACATTATGATACACATGGGTGTGTTCTATACATTATTATCCATATTGTTTCTTCTCTGACTGTAGAGTGTAATTATGTCAGATCTAGAGATGGGTGATTAATGGAATTTTAAAAATCAATTAATTGTTGGACTCATTATTGTTTATTTTCAACAGAGACTCAGATAGTTGGAATAATAAAAATTAGTAGTAATTGGAAATAATAATATTGATTAGTTGATTATTTTGGAGACACTAACTTATTAAACTGAACAACCTTGAATTAATCCAAACTGATAATGAGAAATCATAATGGTAATATTTTGATTACTTATATTGTTGTGTAATTAAATACAGTAATAATAATGAACACTAATTTTAGTTAATATATTATTTTCATGACATTAATCAATTTTATTATAATTTTGATTAATTGATTATTGTACTTAACACTAGGTTTATTGATTGAGTTAATTGCTCAGCTCTAGTCAGGTCTGTATTGTCACAGGATCATTTTGAAGATCTTTGTTTACCATGAGTTGTCCAGTTTTGGTTACATCTTCAGGTAATGTTGAGTTATTGGTGCTAGACTAGTAACAGTCAACCCCGTCTTATTATGTATAGACATTCTGATAGTGATTGAACAGAAACTATACTACATTTGGGCCTTTTTTGTGGTACGTTTTTTCCGAAATGCTACTTTTGATGTTAGGATAATATTTTTGATTAGCTGCACATAAAATACTTTTGTGCTTTTGATATTTTCAGGAAACTGGTGAAATATTGATCTGTTGGAGATATAGGTGTTGAAATGTGTGTTCATGTATATCAGTTTGTTTTGGTTTCTTGTACTTTATACTGACTGAGCCACTGAAGTGTCAAATATCAATTATTCTGGAGACATTTGTGTGAAAAGACTTTTGTTTCCTTGTTTTGGAGCTTCTGTTTGGGGATAAACTCCTGGTGTCATAAAAATGGTTCTGTCTAAGATCCTTAAAGTCTGTTCTTAAATTAATCTCTCCTTCTCGTAGAATTCAATTTGTTTGTCGTTGTCCAATGAACAAACATGCTTTTCCAACTTTAACTTTGAACTTCCTTTTACCATCTTTTCCATGTAGCATTCTGTGGGACAATTCTTTAAAGTTATACATTTATTTTAAACTGAGGATGTTAACGACCTGACATTTATGCCCATGTTGTGTCTTATACTTTGTTTTTCTTGGTTGTACCTAAGTCACTTTCCTGTTGGTTCACAGTAACTTGAATAAGACTAATGTCTTGTGAAGGTGACTAAATATTTATGTTTTAGCTTTTCTCTTGATTGGTTATATTTTGATTCAGTTGGTTCCTGTTTGAGCTCATTAATTTTACTTTGTCTGGACTATTTCTTTTTGTTCATTTTTTGGAACTCCTTTGGGAAGGACAACTTATCCTTTACTACCCTTGCAAGTTGGATCAAAAGCCTTTGATGTGAAATGTGAGATCAGGGCCTTTTTTCTTAGTTTATATGTAGGCACCTAACATTATCTCTCATAAATCTGCTTTATCATCTTAGGACATATCTGAAGATGGTACATGGACATATCTAGATTCACTACTTTTATTTCCATCACATAGCCATCTTATCAGTTTCTAGATTCTTTGTAATGATTATAATTCCGAAACAATAAGGTGCTATAATATCTCTCCTATACATATTTTCTTGTTTTATTTTTTGTGTTTCCTGAGTATGAAGAGCCAATGTAGGTATTTTCTTCCATTTTGTTTTACCCTTGGATATTATTATTTGCATATGGATTCAACTAACTATTCTTTGTTGTTTTTTTTAGTTTGTATATTTGTTCCATCTCATCAGTTGTGTCATTAAATGGTAACTTTACCGGTATCCTGGTGTTCGGTAAAGTTTTGTGAGAGGAGATTGGTTCTGCATCCTAGACCCGCTTGTACATTATCTTGCTTGTTTTTACCATCACTGTTATTTTAGTTTGTATTATCTTAGTGTTTTTAGATTTTATCCTGACCAGTCCTTCTGTGTGACTTGATATGATCTCGATCAGGAAGTTTTCATTCTGTATTGTGGGAGTTCCTAACAGCCAGTCAATTCTAGCTTTTCATCTTAGACTCACTGTGAATAGGGATGTAACCACCCTGTTAAGTATTACTATTGCAGGATGTTAAAGGTCAACCAACAGGACTACTGAACCAGTATCTCTTTTGAATTAGCCATTAGGTTTAGGGAACCACTTTATAGTACTTCCTAGTTTCTGAGTAGGGAGCTAGAGGATTAGAAGAATGTGAGATCATCTTCTGGAGGAGCTAGAGGATCAGAAGAATGGGTGATCATCTGCTACAGGAGCTAGAAGATCAGAAGAATGGGAGATCATCTTCTAGAGGAGCTACAGGATCAGAAGAATGGGAGATCATCTGCTAGAGGAGCTACAGGATCAGAAGAATGGGAGATCATCTGCTAGAGGAGCTACAGGATCAGAAGAATGGGAGATCATCTGCTAGAGGAGCTACAGGATCAGAAGAATGGGAGATCATCTGCTAGAGGAGCTACAGGATCAGAAGAATGGGAGATCATCTTCTAGAGGAGCTACAGGATCAGAAGAATGTGAGATTATTTTCTAGAGGAGCTAGAGAATTATGTTACGTATCTGCTCGTTTGTTAATTTCCGGTATAAATTCTTTCCGAGGAACTTCAGTGATACAAGTCCTTTCTTAATTAAAACTAGTTTATTATTTCTTGATACAACTTTTTAGTACACAGAATTTCCACAGTCACTTTAAACTTAACAACCTTTATAACACACACACACACACACTATAAATCACAGTGATTCACACACTTTACTTACGGTGGCTACTGTTCGCTTGACTCAGTTATTTATATCTTCAATCTATCTACATATCTCTTCAATTGTGCTGGTTTTCTCGTCAGGCTTATATACTAAAAACGTGGGCGCCTCGAACCAACTAGAGTTGCCAGGAAAATTCATGATTCTTCGAGAAACTCCAGCGCACATGCTCCCAGCGTCATGTGACTTCCACTGTCGTAACACTGCCCCTTCCTTAGTATTGTTCGTTCCAAACAATAGCCACTTACATTAAACCAATAGATAATTTACAATAACTTGATTAAATGTACAGAATTTACAAACACACAATTAAAATACAACAAAGTCTCTTAATTTTACAGGACGTTTCTTCTTCTGTACTGGTTTCTGTCTCATTGGCTTCTGCTTCATGTGTGGTTTATTTGCTCCATCAGGAAATATCCCATTATTGGTAACAGTCACATCAGTGGTAGTAACTTCATTAACGGCTTCACTGTTTTCCTTCTCAAAACTGGGTAGAGTTTCTTCTGCGACGGTGGCTTTTTCAGGTGACACGTCTTCAGCAGCGTCATTTGTTCCATTGTTTACTTCGTTCCAACTGAAATGTCCTGGACCGTGATAACGCCAAAGCCTGTTGGCATTCACCACCTTTGGCTTACCTCGCCGACCACATTTTATTTGAAAAGTCACGTCTGAGAGACGATCCACTATGTCATACGGGCCTTCCCATGAAGAAGACAACTTAGGAGACTTCCCTTTGGTCTTCCTGGGATTATACAACCACACCCTGTCTCTCATGGTACAAAGCTAACTTCAGTAGACTTCTTATCATAACATAGCTTCATGGAATCAACAGAAGTTTTCAAGTTTGAATGCACTTGATGGTGGATATTATTCATCCTTTTCAATAACACTTTCATGAATTCTGGCACATTTTCAGGCAACTCTTTGTAAGGTGGGCGTCCTGTTAACAGATCTACTGGCAACCGAAGTTCCCGACCAAACATCAGCTTTGCTGGAGTGTATCCAGTGGTTTCATGCTCTGCTGTCCCATAGGCCATCAACAGTGGAGGGAGTAGACATCCCAGTCATCTTGGTGGCTATTACAGAACCTTGCCAATTCCTGTCCCAGTGTCCTGTTGTACTTTTCTATCATCCCATCAGACTGTGGGTGAAGTGGCATTGTCCTGGTCTTTCGTATGCCAAACAACTTGCAGAATTTATGGAACATGGCTGATTCAAAGTTATGGCCTTGATCTGAATGCAGTTGTATGGCATACCAAATCTGAAGAAGAAATCACTAATAGCTGAAGCTACAGTTGTACTTGTTTCCTGCACAAGTTTGGGGCAGAGGACCAGCAATGTCAACGGCTACTCTTTACATTGGTGCGCCAACTTGATATAACTTCATTGGAGCACGTCTCTTATGCTTGGGTCCCCTTTTAGCACAACATGTACTGCATGTTCTGCACCATTCTTCCACATCTTACCTCATGCTATCCAGTAAAATCTCGGTTGTAGGTGACTCAGTGTCTCCTTAACTCTGAGATGTCCTCCTGTTAAACTATCATGGGATAGATGCAGCACAACTTCCCGTAAATTTCTCGGTATAACTGTTTGCCAGGTTGTCACTTTCCCATTTGCAGTTTCTCATCAGGTAGCTCATTGTTCTCACTCTTATCTCTGTCGGCTTCTCCACCATTTTATCCATGTGAGATTCTAGTTATTTGTTCTTTAGAAAGATCAGTACTGTTTCTGAAGTTAAGATTTTCCTTACCTGAAAATACTCACATATCTGCAGAACTATCCACCCTTTTTGTTGTATTTCTTTTGCTGTTTCATGAATGAGATGTTCTAGTAAAGCTAGTGCTGATGGATTTACTGCACATGTACGATGTGTCACCCTCCTATTGATAGAAGGCTGTAGTCTTATAATGATAACATCCTGGCAGTTGTGTGATGTAATAGTTCTTTGATCTGTAGAGAGGTGAGTATCTGTCTGAAGTAGATTTTCAGGTGAGGAAAATGTTAACATTATGTCATGGCTCAATGAAAGAATGGAGTGGATTGAGATTGATGGAAAAGCTGTTTAGCTAGAGATAATTGTTTATTTTTATTCCATTTTTCTTTTAAAGATATCAGTTGTACTAACAAATAATACAAAACTTAGTGAATAATGTAGTGATTAATACTAACAAGTAAATTCTTTTTTGTGTGGTGTAATCTATTTTGTAATATAGGAGGCTGTGATATCACTGGAGTTACACGCGTGTTGAAAAACTTGACCAAAATTTCCAAGAAACAAATAGATGGGGACCCGAGCTGCAGCGTGTAAGTATATACAATCTATTAATTATCTCTCAGCATTTACTGACTGCCATTTCTTGTGCCTCAGTATTTTTATTATTCAAATAGAACATTTTCAGTAAAGTGTTAAAGCAGAATATATGTTATTCACCATTCAAAATTTTCAGGTATTTAAATTTTTCAGATTCTTTCTGAACTTACTATACTCATTATTTCATTTGTAAGTTTTTTTTTTGTAACCAACCTACACAGATGTATTTTAGGCTTAATGCCTAAAATTGTAACAGTAAAATTTTGTTATAGTGTATTCTTCACTAATGGTTGTTTTTAGAAGTAGCATCCATTTTTGTTTTTCATAAACCAGAGTGTTTACATTCAAGTAAACCTCATCCTTCATGTAGAGGTGACAAAAGTATTGCTTTGGTTTGGAAGTCAAGTTTTCCTGGAAGGTCTTCATCTGTCTCATAAAAATTACTCTATATTAAAAAGTCACAATATAAATTTGAAAGTAAGTTTGTTTTTCTTATATTCACTGTTAGTGTTTTTCTTTTTTAGTTGCAGCTAAAATCAGAAACCTTCAGGACTACCACACAAGGATACTGAAAGGAACTGTTCCACTTCCAAATGGCATTGATGTTACTAATACTTTGAAATACTTTTCACAGACACTGTTAAGGTAACCACTATTTTAGCTTTTCATGACACTAATAAGGTAACCATTTAAAACATTTTTCACATACATTGTTAACTCATTCACTGCGGCTGGGATGTATATTTCCCAGTGCTCCCACCCCCTCACACTGTCAACTGTTTACGCCTTCCTCTGTTGGGTCCAGGTTCACCATCAGTAGATGGAGAGCTAGGATCCTCTTGTCTCTTCATCATCACACATTTCACTCACTTTCACCATCTTCTAAGCTATCTGAGTCAAGTGCATCAAGCATACTTACAAATAATTAGGGTTACTACTCGCTGCTCTAGTGATGCGGGCATGGATGGCATGCAGTTGTTGTACATGCTGCTTAGGCATCTTGTTGGTTACCGAGTGGAAAACATTGAGGGAAACCATATATCAACATTAGGTGGGATGTCACTAAATACTTTCCAACTCATTTTACTCCAATACATCATGTGCTGTAATCTTGGGAAAGATTTGTCCTAGTCGCAGTGTGAAGGGGTGAGAGCAGTGGGAAATATACATTCTAGCTGCAGTAAAAGGGTTAAGGTAACTATTATTTTAACGTTTCACAGAATTGTTAAGGTAACCATTGTCTTAACTTTCCATAGTCATTGTTAAGGTAACCATTGTTTTAACTCTTCACAGAATTGTTAAGGTAACCATTGTCTTAACTTTCCACAGACATTGTTAAGGTAACCATTGTCTTAACTTTTCACAGACACTGTTAATGTAACCATTGTTTTAACTTTCCATAGTCATTGTTAAGGTAACCATTGTTTTAACTCTTCACAGAATTGTTAAGGTAACCATTCTCTTAACTTTTCACAGACAATATAAAGGTAACCATTGTTTTAACTTTTCACAGACAATGTTAAGGTAACCATTGTCTTAACTTATCACAGACAATATGGTAACCATTGTTTTAACTTTTCACAGACAATGTTAAGGTAACCATTGTTTTGACTTTTCACAGGCATTGTTAAGGTAACCATTGTTTTAACTTTTCACAGACAATGTTAAGGTAACCATTGTTTTAACTTTTCACAGACAATGTTAAGGTAACCATTGTTTTAACTTTTCACAGGCATTGTTAAAGTAACCATTGTCTTAACTTATCACAGACAATATTAAGGTAACTATTGTTTTTTGAGGGGTGTTCTTTCTGGGGTGCATAGTTTTATTTGGTGACTGATGGGACAGTCAAGTTCTGAAGATACAGTGTGTTTATAAACAAGGTTTGGCTATACATGTATTCCCCAAGATCTTATTACAAGTGTGTTTAAAATATATAGTTCTAAGGGTGCTTAGCTTTTTAACATCAAAAGTTACAAATTTACAAAAACCCTGACTTATAACAACAACAGTAAAAACATTGGTATATAGTGTGAAGTCTGTTGCCATGAGATACTCCCTCTGCTCTGTGGAAAGAAAAACCCTGACTTATAACAACATCAGTAAAAATATCAGTATGTAGTGTGAAGTGTGTTGCCATGAGATACTCCCTCTGTTCTGTGGAAATAAAAACCTTGACTTATAACAACAACAGTAAAAA
>NW_013742427.1:0-10309 GCF_000517525.1 Limulus polyphemus | reverse complement strand
TTTGTCGACACAAATATACTGATCATGAAGTGTGTCAGGTAATCGTTTGACACGTATAAATGGAGAGTTGTTATTGTGTATATGGTTTGTCGATAAGATAACGAAAAAAGCCTTTCTTAAGCATTTGTCTGCATTCAATATATTTGTAATCTACCATGCGAAAAACAACATGAAAGTAAAATATGGCTGTTGACAAGAGGTATGAAAACTGCTCATCTCTGGTGCCATGATAAAAGATTCGAACACAGACAGAGGAGAGTGAATAATGTTTTAAGCACAAACAGTGGACAATGAATGAGTAAAATACGTGCCATACGTCTACTTATATTTATAAGCTACACATTACATTTGACCCCACTCCTCCCAAAATGGGCTACCATCAAACAAGACATCTTACAATATATTATGGAGATTATACCATACTGTGTCCAGGCTAGTGTCGTGGAAAGGGATGGATCATCCTGATATTACGTGGGGGTCCTAATAAAGTATTCAACCAGCTTATTATCAAGAATCTTTATATTTCAAAGTTTCGAAGCACGTTTGCTAAATTAAATCAGTTTTATAACTATATAATTACATATGAAAATAATAACAGACAAGATAATTGTTTGCGAAGGAAATTCGCCCTTCGAAATAAAAGATTTTGTGGTTGTTTTTGATTGATGTTTCGAAGGTATGTTCCCACATGCGAAGCTGATCATAAAATAAATTTGGTTAAATATAATCTTAATGTGTAATTATATTACAATTTTATTAACAGAGAGCCTCAGAATGTCAAAAAATAAAATCATTTATCGTAGTAAATTTGTCGAATATTTAGAACTCAGATATATATATAGTTCACGTTTTTATCCAAATTTAGTGGTTACAGATAAATAAAAGTCACACGTACCTCATGACCTTCTAGTAGTACCAGGCTAACTAGGACCAGGTTGATTTTGTTACTGATTGTTGGATCCTGGTACAACGCAGCCACCTTGAAGTATAGAAACCAAAAATATTTTATAGATAGGCAACAAAATGTAAGTACATATTTCTTTAAAATATTGAAGATGAATTATTACCACGGACTCCAGTTATGGTGGAATATGTATTTTACTTGTGTAAAGAAAGAAGCACATTATGCTAATACGATTTGTAAGCACAATGATATTTATTGTAAAAACAT
Organism: Limulus polyphemus; assembly: GCF_000517525.1. Classification (NCBI taxonomy): domain Eukaryota; kingdom Metazoa; phylum Arthropoda; class Merostomata; order Xiphosura; family Limulidae; genus Limulus; species Limulus polyphemus. Next base: position 9,138 of record NW_013742427.1, on the reverse strand, counting down.
ACTACATATAAGCACAAAGATGTTCATTGTAGGAAACATCCTACATTAAGGAACAATTATGTTTATTTTAGAAAACATACTATATGTAAGCACATGGATATTTATTGTAGGAAAATATTACAAGTAAGCACATGTAAACTATCAAACAACTACTATAATTGTTGTTTGTTGATTTACTACTAATATGCACTTCATTTTTGGCGCCACATATTTGAGCTAATGAAGTTTTATAACCTTATTATGTGTATAGTATCTAAGTATGAAATTGAAGCCTATGTTATTTTGTAATCTTATTCACTTATTGGTTGTTTATATTTAAAATCTGCATCTGTACAACCTTCTACCGCCCTGCCAAATCTGTCATTTATAGTCAGTCTTTCATTAGAACATTTATTTCTCGTCACTCGTCTTAGTAAAGAAATGAGGATTTATAATGAAATAGTAAGCTTAAAATAATTTTATGGACGGCAGAATGTTCAATCAATTTTTTTGTGTATTCTCAATCCTTATTAGTGGCAATAACTAAACTAAAGTTACACAACTCCTACCCTCAAGTTGTGCGATTACCGACGGCAGTCGTCAAACACCCTTATGTAACAAAGAAACCAGTAATTTTTTGTTAGAATTATTAAAACACTGCCTTTGATAAGATAACGATTATTTAGGACACATATAATGTAGATAGGGTATCATCATTTCCTGTGGAGGACCGTAAAGGTCATTAGTAATTTATAACATATTCAGTTCACTTAATGTTCGTACTCAAATTAATAGTTACGTTTAAATGCTAAAACAGTTCTAAGTCAAAGAGGGAAAGAACAATAAGCAATTGGCCATTTAAAACAAATAGTTACCAAATTACTTCTCAACAATAGAAATCAAAGCAAAAACAATTACCTACCATGCAGTACAGCCATGCCATTAATCATATAATACCAATCCTTACCAGCTTTGTTATCTATTACATTTACAAGACACGTAACAACATTTTACACAAAAATATTTCTTTAGACAAATACAAACAATTACCAGATCATTAGATATTAACATTCATAAAACTGCTATAAACAACAGATATACAAACAACTGAGGTTTAGTAGTCGTTTACCAGGAAATAGATAAAATCCAAAAACAGACATATAACAGTAATAAAAAACAACAACAACACAAAACAAAATAACATACACAAATCTGACAGTGTTTGGTCCTTCCTTTCTTCATTATATATGTATATATATATATATATATCGAGAGAGAGGGGCAAGATTGGTATATGTGAGTGTATATAGATTGATATACGCAGACACATATGGACAATTCAAAACATTGAAAAGTAATTTCTACAATGATTAGTAAAGCAACAATAATGTCCCATTAACTATATATATATATAAGAGTTATCGTACATAGAAAAATACCATCAATTACAAAGCCTAATATTTTCTTAAACGTTACAAAAAATAGATTGTTCAGTCATTTTCAACTATGAATTGGTTAGGAAACGCGATCACGAATTATTCCGTTATATATATAATGAGGAAATGGTAAAGAAGGTACATACGTTCGAACATTTAAAAATCGTGCGCTAATTCTGCAACATTTATAATAGCAAATTTTTGAAACATGCTAGAATTTACCGAGAATTATGTACAGATTTAAATATAATCACTTAACATTGTTGCATTAGCATTGAAGAATAATATACCAATAACCAGTAGCTAAGAACAACAGTTATCAGAAATGAGGGACATTTAGAAAAATTACCACTGGTTTTTACTATTGATATACCAACGTAACACACATTCCATTATGTTTAGTCCTACATCAGCAATTGTTAAACATAAATCAACACTAAACAATTATCTAAACACCATATGCAAATTACCTTATATAAATGATTACCTGCTGTAAAAATTCATTGTATGTCCCTAGGCTCAGAACCGATGACACGCAGCATTTACTACACATAAGATTGGTACTCAAACAATTACCAGTCATATTCCAGTAATTACCCTTCACATACCGAGAATAAGTAGATACACATTTTTCAACTTAACATAAAAAAAAAAAACTACGTATAAAATAGGGAAGTTTTATCATACATTTTTAAGGTCGAACATACTTCAATGTGGAATATAACCATATTAGGTGTACATGCGAACAGTGTCAAGGTCCTTATAGTCAAGAAAAAACACTGGTGGTTTGTGAGCAAAAAATGGCTTTATATAAAACCTTTGTTTATGTTATACTCTGATTCGTTATATACCCGATTATGCATTTTTTGTAAGAAGTACTACGCTGGTGCTGCCATCTAGTTATTTAGCATGTCATATAATTTATTATTTAAAACTCAAACCGAGAAGTGAACTTTGCTGTATAAAAAACCAACAATGTTTCACCTCTCAAAGTGAACAGTTATTTAGAAAGGGCAAAGTTAATCATTGTTCTGCAAACTTCAATTGATATATTACAATTAGATACTTAACAATGGCCATTTATAGTGAAATAACAACAAAATGTTTTTCCTTCCGGGTGTAAGAAATATGTTTAATCGTTGAAACAGATGGATCTGGTATAGCGCACCTCCCTGACTACTTAGTATTCAGGCTGTTTACACGAACAAAGCTGTTAACCTTAGATTACAATTATTTTTGTCAATTATCACATTGCTTTCTACTTTGATTTTTTCCTGTATGCTAAGATGATAGCAAGAGGGTTCACTTGAACTAAAGCGAAGAGTATAATCTGAGAAATTTATAACATAGACACGTATGCACTTTAGACTTGCAAAATGATACACCATCAAACACTGCTTCTTAACATGTCTCTCTTCGATTTAACTAGAATCTTTAAGCCAACTCATACGTGTAGGCTGTTTAAGTGAACACCAATACAGCAGCAGTTCGGGTTAAAAGAACTCTAGTTACCCAGGATACCTGTCAAATATTGCGGATGTCGTGTAGTAATTTCTCAGTTTTTGTGGATATGCTTTACACACGTGCAAGAGTTATTGAAATGTGGATTTGTTGTTACAAGGAAATTTAAGCTCAGCATAGTTTTACAAGCACACGACATACATTTATCACAAAGTACATTTCGTTGTCTTCACACTCTGTAAGACTAGTCATTATTGTACCGACGTGTTAATGGACTCTGTAAGACTAGTCATTATTGTATCGACATGTTAATGGACTCTGTAAGACTAGTCGTTGTTGTACCCACGTGCTAATGGACTCTGTAAGACTAGTCGTTGTTGTACCCACGTGTTAATGGACTTTGTAAGACTAGTCGTTGTTGTACCCACGTGTTAATGGACTCTGTAAGACTAGTCATTCTTGTACTCACGTGTTAATGGACTCTGTAAGACTAGTCGTTGTTGTACTCACGTGTTAATGGACTCTGTAAGACTAGTCATTGTTGTACCCACGTGTTAATGGACTCTGTAAGACTAGTCATTGTTGTACCCACGTGTTAATGGACTCTGTAAGACTAGTCGTTGTTGTACCCACGTGTTAATGGACTCTGTAAGACTAGTCATTGTTGTACCCACGTGTTAATGGACTCTGTGAGACGATGTTTCGTTCACTAGAGCGATACTTGATATCTTTAACCTCTCATTAGCACACAACTTGATATCTTTAACTTCTCATTAGCACACAACTTGATATCTTTAACCTCTCATTAGCACACAACTTGATATCTTTAACCTCTCATTAGCACACAACTTGATATCTTTAATCTCTCGTCACAAATACCTTACTGTTTTTGGGTGTATATAATACCTTTAATTCTTACGGAGTCACTAGATAATCCCACTGGCTGGTAATAATATATTGATTTTTTGCCACAAAACGGCTTACGTTTTTCCCCCACACCATTAATTGTACTTCTATACAGTTACCTCTACTTCTGACCACAAATATTTTACGATTTTTCTACACAATTTTTTGACTGAGAACAACATATTTCACTTCTTTTACGTTTATATCCATACATTTGTTTTTCTGTGTATAATATAACGTTTTATCTATTTTCCAACCAATTTTCTTCTTTGTATATATTATTTTAACTAATTTCCACAACATGTCTGATTTTTCTCTACACCATTTCTTTTGCTTTATATAATATCTTTAACTTCTTGCCGGATGTCCTACGAATTTTCCCACGCAATTTCGTTTATTGTACAAAATATCTTTAATTTCTTTCCACAAATGCCTTACGGGGTTTCCCCACAATTTCTTTCGTTATATATAATATTTGTAACATTTTGTCACAAAACGTCTTTCGTTTTTGTTTTTTTCCCCACAAAATACAATTTTGGCTGTATACAATACATTTTACTACATGCCTATCCTCCATTGGCTCAGCGATAAGTCTCAATGCTTATGACACTAAAAACCGGATTTCGATACCTTTGTTGGCACAGCACAGATAGTCGAGTACGCAGCTTTGTGCTTATTAACAAACAAACGATTCTATTTGCCATAAAATGTACTACGTTTTCTTCTCATAATTTGCTTTGGCTGTTACAAAATTTCTTATGAACTTTTCAGACACCTTATTTTCTGTACGTAATATCTTAAACTTCTTGCTGCAAAAGGTCACCACATAATATACATGGCTGTATATAATACTTTAATTTCTTATTACAAACTTAATTACGGTTTCATCTCATCGTGTCCACTGGTTTTGTATAATGTACTTAAGTTTTGCCACAAATTGTTCTACGATTTCATTTTATAACATGTCTTACATAATGTCACTGGCTATAATTGTGTCTTCAATTTCACACCACAAAATATCTTACGGTTTTTCTGCATGCCTTTTTGATTGTATATAATATTTTTAGCTTCCAGACACAAAAAGTTTTACAATTTTACATTTTCTTTAGTATTATATTACAATATCTTTCGATTTTTCCAAATAATTTTGTTATGGCTGCAAATCATAAATATATTTAATTTATTTCCACAAAATACATTACGTTGTTTCCCACACCATTCTTTTCATTGTATATAATATCTTTAATTACTTTCCACAAAATGCTTCACGATTTTTCTACATATTGTTTTCTTTAGTTGTGTGTAATATCTTTAACCGTTTCAAAATATCTTCTGATTTTTCTACAATATTTTTGGTTGTAGATAATATCTTTAGCTTCTTCCCACAAAATGTATTACGTTTTCTTCCACACATTTTTCTCTTTTTTTTTGGTTAAATGTAATTTATTTCAATTCTGGCCACAAAATGTCTTAAGTTTTCTGGTTCTGTGCAATGTCGTTATCTTCCTGTTACAAAACATCTTACGTTTTTCTCTACATTCTTTGGTTGCTTATAAGTCTTTCACTACTTTCCACAACATGTGTTATGGGTATTTCTACAGACTTTCTATGATTGGATATAATATCGTTAACTACTTTCCACAACATGTGTTATGGGTATTTCTACAGACTTTCTATGATTGGATATAATATCGTTAACTACTTTCCACAACATGTGTTATGGGTATTTCTACAGACTTTTTATGATTGGATATAATATCATTAACTACTTTCCACAACATGTATTATGGGTATTTCTACAGACTTTCTATGATTGGATATAATATCGTTAACTACTTTCCACAACATGTATTATGGGTATTTCTACAGACTTTTTATGATTGGATATAATATCGTTAACTACTTTCCACAAAACGCCTTACAGTTTTCCGTGCAGTTTTTTTAGTGTATGTAATACCTTTAATTCTTTCCACAAAATGTCTTAGGATATCTTACACAATTTACATGGTTTTACATAATACTTTTAAACTCTACGCCATTCGAATAACGGTCAAATCGCATTATTCAGTCAGACAGTTGTAGCTGTTGAGTAGCTGCTTTTTCTCTAATGTATAAGTTCAAGATTAGGTATAGCTAACCGTAAGTAGCTCTTTTTGTAGCTTTACCTGAAACTTCTGAAAAAATAACAACAAACCCTCACATCACTTTGGCTGGATGCGGCAATGTTATGTATGCTTCCAAATCTTTAAGGTGTGTTATATTTGAAAACAGGGAAATAACGGAAAGACTACCTACTATCAATCTGGTTATATGTGCTGATTAAAAACTAACTAATCCGTGGTACCGTGATGAGAACCCTGACTTAAATATTCTTCGAATTTTTTCACATTTATGTGCTATTTATCTCGTTAAGTACCAGGTGCTTATTTTATTGCCGGAATCATAGGTTACTATTTTGATTTAGATATGTAATGAAGTGGCTTCCTGACCTAAAGTTTATTAATTCAGTAACATATGCAATTACAACATAGGGTATCAAGAAATGATGTTGAAACAGTCAGAAAGAAATGCTAATAAATATTTTAGTATAATTTCCTGATACCTTGTATACTATATATATAGCAAGTGTAAAATAATAAAAGTAATTCGTTAATTGTATAAGAATAACAGAACTCAAACAACACACTTTAATTATCTAGATAAACTAGTGCGCTAGTGTTTTGTTTTTTGAAGCGCGTTTCAAGAAACTAAAATCTATGTTGGGTGTGTTATATGACAGGATAAAAAGGTTTATGTTGCGTAGTTCGATAAAACATCTGAAGTGTTCTAATTCTTGATCTCAGTCTGCTTTTGTATTTAAGAACAAAGTCTTGGGATGAAAGGTAATTTGATAACATTAAAATTCACTCACTATGGATATGTTGCTAAAAGTAAAGCGTCCTCAGTAAGACAATATGGTGAAGTCACATTTCACTCACTATGGATATAATAGATCACAAACAACGTTAAAATGGGTAAATACTTAAAAACACAAAAAATATTCTCAGTAAAATAACATGCTGATATCAAATTTCACTCACCATGAATTTGCTACTGAAAGTAAAACATCCTTAGTAGGATAATATTCTGATGTCAAAATTCACTCACCATCGATCTCTTTCAAAAGGGTAAAACGTCCTTAGTAGGATAACCTACTGATAGTACATTTCACTCAACACGGATTTGATGCTAAAAGTAAAGGTCCTTCGTAACATAATCTGCTGAAGTCACAAAACAATTATAATGGACTTAGTAATAAAAGTAATATATCCTCAGTAAGATAATAGTTGTACTCACATCTCAATCAAAATCATGACAACGTGGATATGAAAATTAACACAAAACGTTAAAATAGGTGCACAATTAAAAACACAAAAAGTCCTCAATATGATAATATGCTGAAGCCACATATCACTTACCACTGATATAATAAATGTCACACAATTAAAAATGGGTAAATAATTATAAATATACAAAACTCCCCAGTGGGATTACATTCTGTAGTTGCATTTCACTCTCCGTGGATTTATTAGTAAAAGTAAGACTTCCTAAGAAGGTTAATATGCTGAAGTTACATTTTACTCACCATGGATTTATTAGTAAAAGTAAGACTTCCTAAGAAGGTTAATATGCTGAAGTTACATTTTACTCACCATGGATTTATTAGTAAAAGTAAGACTTCCTAAGAAGGTTAATATGCTGAAGTTACATTTTACTCACCATGGATTTATTAGTAAAAGTAAGACTTCCTAAGAAGGTTAATATGCTCAAGTTACATTTTACTCACCATGGATTTATTAGTAAAAGTAAGACTTCCTAAGAAGGTTAATATGCTGAATTCATATTCCACTCACCATGGATATATTAGTAAAAGTAAGACTTCCTAAGAAGGTTAATATGCTGAAGTCACATTCCACTCACCATGGATTTGTTAGTAAAAGTAAAACATATAGGAAGTCATATCTCATTTAACAAGAATATAATAAGTAAAGGACAACGTTAAAGTGGCTACACAACTAAAAACATGAAAAAGTCTTCAATAGGATAATAAGTTGAAATCACATTCCACTCACCATGTATTTGTTACTAGAAGCAGAACGTCCCTAGAAAGATAAAAATCAGAAGTCATATCTCACTTACCAAGAATATCTTTAATAATAAAAGGGCGTGTCTATGTATATGTGAGTGTGTGTTCGCCATAGCTCCAAGGGGAAAGAGCCTAGACACATTAAATTTTGCACCCATACTAACTGGACCCTAATGGTGTGCATCTGTGTATTACTTATATTATTCACGTGCGTGCGCGCATGCGCCTGCACATCTTTTTAATGAGGCAAGCTAGCAAAAAAACACATAGAAAAGAAGTGTGTTCGCCATAGCTTCAAGGGGAAAGAACCTAGGCACCTGAAATTTTGCACCCATACTAATTAGACCCTGATGGTGTGCATCTGTGTATTACTTATCTTATGCATATGCGTACGCGTGTGCACATCTTTTTAATGAGGCAAGCTAGCGAAAAAACCACATAGAAAAGAATATATGTTACCGCCATATCTCCAAGAAGAAAGAACTTAGAAGCCTGAAATTTTGCACACATACTAAGTGGACCATGAGGGTGTGCACTTTTGTATTATTACTTATACAAGTGCGTGCATAATGAGGCAAGCTACAGAAAATCCACATAGAAATGAAGTGATTCCTCATATTACAAATAGAAATCACAGACAGTCAGAAGGACGTGCGCGCATCTTTTTATGAGGCAAGCTAGCAAAAATCCACATTAAAAGAAATGTGAATATTGTTACCAAGGTTTTCATACATGAATGAAATTCTCTGAGGTACTATCAAGTCAAGAATATTATTTCTCTCAACAATAACAGAATCGTCTTCTTGTGTAACAGTGACAGTTTTTTAGTCAAAACAGTGATTATACTGTTCCTTTTAACAATATCGGTACTACGTTTTTCGAACATCAGTGACACTTTCTTAGCTATCTAATAATGACTATAGTTTTTCTTAATATCATTCATTATGAATTTTTGATTTATCAATGGCATTTTAGTTTTGTGAACACTGTTTTTCTCAATATCGTGATGGAGTGAATAAGTTGGTCATTCAGAATCTATATTGTCACAACAATCGTATTGTTACGTCTCCGTTTGTTGATTGATTTCCCGTAACTTCGTTCCGACGAAACTTTAGCCACACAAGTCCTTACTTAATAAAACTGGTTTATTCTTTCCGAATACAACTTTACAATACACTTAATTTCAACAGTCGCGCTATAACAAACGCTATAACAACGAATGTGCTCAAC
>NW_013742426.1:0-11939 GCF_000517525.1 Limulus polyphemus | reverse complement strand
AATAAGTCACATACAAAATACTCTATTAAAATTATTAACTAAACCTATTTAACATACATAATATATTAAAATGTTACTATATGTAACAAGTGAGAAATGGGATATTAAAATGTTACTATATGTAACAAGTGAGAAATGGGATATTAAAATGTTACTATATGTAACAAGTGAGAAATGGGATATTAAAATGTTACTATATGGAACAAGTGAGAAACAGGATATTAAAATGTTATTATATGGAACAAGTGAGAAACAGGATATTAAAATGTTACTATACGGAACAAGTAAGAAACTGGATATTAAAATGTTACTATATGGAACAAGTGGGAAATGAGATATTAAAATGTTACTATATGGAACAAGTGAGAAATGGGATATTAAAATGTTACTATATGGAACAAGTGAGAAACGGGATATTAAAATGTTACTATATGGAATAAGTGAGAAACGGGATATTAAAATGTTACACTATATGGAACAAGTGAGAAACGGGATATTAAAATGTTACACTATATGGAACAAGTGAGAAAAGTGATATTAAAATGTTACACTATATGTAACAAGTGAGAAAAGGGATATTACATTGACCTAAATTCATGTGCACTGCCATTAATCAATCACATGGTGCATCTGCCATTACAATAGTGAAAGAAAATGCATGTATCTAAAATCAAAACAAAATCAATTCTTTGTTTACATTTCTTAAATTGCTATTTACTTTAAAAATCGGCAATGGACAGTGAAATAAAGTACAAAAAAGGCAGAGGGACTTTATGTGCCATCAATGGATGCTCAAATAATCACAAAAAACTAAATTTATGGAAAGAATCTATGTGCAATATTCATGGATATGTGCATGAAGAATGTCCCTGTTTAATCCTTTATAAATTTCATCTCATGCTGTCTGAAGAAACAGTTAAGCTTGAATGGATAAAATAAAAAAGCAGGTAAACATTACCAATATATTGTGCATGTTTGCTTGAAACATTTTCACAACGATACACTGATTGAAACAAATCTATTCCCTAAAATTAAATTGAGAGAGGAGGGAAAAAAAAGTAATAACTGGTCAATGTAAGCTACAGATACAAGAAGGTGAAGTAAAAATATGAGAGATGATTGATCTGGATGAACAATCATGATAATGATTTACCCTTTTAATGGATGTTGACACTGAATTGTAGAAAGAAGCCACAGGCAGTTAGGTCATAAATCAACATTCTACATGTACTACTAGCATCCAGTACGATGAATCCATGAATCCGAGTATGTTATATATAATGACCATACGTACGGAAAACCCTGGTCAGACTTTCAAACAAGATGTACAGAAACTAATTTAATGCTAACACATGAAAAAAAGTACACAGTACACTTGAAGGAAGGACAATTTAAAATATGTGGTTACAGATAGTAATGAACTTCTTTATACAGGTAGGAGAAACGGGATATTAAAATAGTATGATATATGTAACAAGTGAGAAATGGGATATTAAAATGTTATTATATGGAACAAGTGAGAATTGGGATATTAAAATGTTACTATATGAAACAAGTGAGAAACGGGATATTAAAATGTTACTATATGGAACAAGTGAGAAACGGGATATTAAAATGTTACTATATGGAATAAGTGAGAAATGGGATGTTAAACTGTTACTCTATGTAACAAGTGAGAAACAGGATATTAAAGTGTTACATTATACATAACAAGCGAGAAATGAGATATTAAAATGTTACACTATACGTAACAAGTGGGAAATGAGATATTAAAATGTTACACTATACGTAACAAGTGAGAAATGGGATATTAAAATGTTACTATATGGAACAAGTGAGAAATGGGATATTAAAATAGTACAATATATGGAACAAGTGAGAAACGGGATATTAAAATAGTACAATATATGGAACAAGTGAGAAACGGGATATTAAAATAGTACAATATATGTAACAAGTGAGAAACGGGATATTAAAATAGTACACTATACGTAACAAGTGGGAAATGAGATATTAAAATGTTACACTATACGTAACAAGTGAGAAATGGGATATTAAAATGTTACTATATGGAACAAGTGAGAAACGGGATATTAAAATAGTACAATATATGGAACAAGTGAGAAACGGTATATTAAAATAGTACAATATATGGAACAAGTGAGAAACGGTATATTAAAATAGTACAATATATGTAACAAGTGAGAAACGGGATATTAAAATAGTACAATATATGGAACAAGTGAGAAACGGGCACATCCTCTCACTACACTAATACTAATAACACTGCACATCCTCTCGCTACACTAATACTAATAACACTGCACATCCTCTCGCTACACTAATACTAATAACACTGCACATCCTCTCGCTACACTACTACTAATAACACTGCACATCCTCTCGCTACACTACTACTAATAACAGTGCACATCCTCTCACTACACTACTACTAATAACACTGCACATCCTCTCACTATACTACTACTAATAACAGTGCACATCCTCTCACTATACTACTACTAATAACAGTGCACATCCTCTCAATACACTACTACTAGTAACAGTGCACATCCTCTCACTATACTAATAACAGTGCACATCCTCTCACTACACTACTACTAATAACAGGGCACATCCTCTCGCTACACTACTACTAATAACAGTGCACATCCTCTCGCTACACTAATACTAATAACAGGGCACATTCTCTCAGTACATTAATAATGAGGCATGTACATAAGTTTCATTGAGAATAACTAGTAAAATATCTGAAAAGTAAATAGTGAAGATAATGAGAAAAACAGTGTTTTTTACTTTAAGAAAACTATTTGAAATATGAAACTGACAAATGTACAGTTTAATAACTTTATTTTGTTGAAGAATATATATATATATACTTTCAGCAAGCAATATAGACAGACATGTGCTTTATATATTAATAAAAAATATAACAGCATAATAGTCATATATCAGCTATGGCATCAACTTATAATAGTTAAAAACAGTGAATTAAATTATAACAAGAGATAATAATGAAATACATTTCAAGGTTCGACCCTACATTAACAAGAGGCTAACAACATACTAACGTGAAGAGACAAGAAAGCTGGGAAATACTCATTATTCCAATAGTTTAAATGAAATAGGATGTGCAGTACCTTATCTCTGGTGTCAAAGAAGAGATACTTCTTGTCATCTGCAGAGCCAGGGTCACAGACGACTGCCTGGGGAGTGAGTTTACGTTCAGAAGAGAGAAAAGTTACCAAGTTAAGATAGAAAAGGGAAGCAAAGACACACTAGTACATATAAGCATGTGCAGAGAAGTACATAAAATGTGAAGAAAAAATTTAAGACAAAGGCTGAAAGTGAAACTAAAATACATGCTTAGATATAGATGTTTAACCTTTTCTCATCACAGTGGCCTAGTTATGACGAAACAAGTATGTTACTGATTAAGAAATGAAACTAATAATCAGGAAAACAAACTTAACCCTCAAATCCTTTGAACACTACACTACTAGTATCTTCTTCATCACCACTGTAGCCTTGTCTTAACAAAATTACAATTGGATGTTTAAACTTTTCAGTAAAATTAACCCCCTGAAAACTGTAAAGGTTAATTACAATAAAAAAATACAAAATGATACACAAAGAAGATTCTCTTTGATATTAACCTGAGTTTTGCAATCTGTTTAAAAATACAGTAGTACCATTATGGAACAAGTGATAAACGGGATATTAAAATGTTACACTATATGGAACAAGGGAGAAATAGGTTATTAAAATGTTACCCTATATGGAACAAGTGAGAAACGGGATATTAAAATGTTACCCTATATGGAACAAGTGATAAACGGGATATTAAAATGTTACACTATATGGAACAAGGGAGAAATAGGTTATTAAAATGTTACCCTATATGGAACAAGTGAGAAATGGGATGTTAAACTGTTACACTACGTAACAAGCGAGAAACGGAATATTAAAGTGTTACACTATACGTAACAAGCGAGAAATGAGATATTAAAATGTTACACTATACGTAACAAGTGGGAAATGAGATATTAAAATGTTACTATATGGAACAAGTGAGAAACGGAATATTAAAATGTTACTATATGGAATAAGTGAGAAACGGGATATTAAAATGTTACTATATGGAATAAGTGAGAAACAGGATATTAAAATGTTACTATATGGAACAAGTCACTATACTACTACTAATAACACTGCACATCCTCTCACCACACTAATACTAATAACACTGCACATCCTCTCACTATACTAATAACAGTGCACATCCTCTCACTACACTACTACTAATAACAGTGCACATCCTCTCACTACACTACTACTAATAACAGTGCACATCCTCTCACTATACTACTACTAATAACAGTGCACATCCTCTCACTACACTAATACTAATAACACTGAAATTATAAAGCTGTGATATGGTATTGGCTAAAACAGGTGTATAGTTACCAAGTTAGATTATAAAGCTATGATATGGTATTGGCTAAAACTGGTGTATAGTTACCAAGTTAAATTATAAAGCTGTGATATGGTATTGGCTAAAACTGGTGTATAGTTACCAAGTTAAATTATAAAGCTATGATATGGTATTGGCTAAAACAGGTGTATAATTACCAAGTTAAATTATAAAGCTATGATATGGTATTAGCTAAAACTGGTGTATAGTTACCAAGTTAGATTATAAAGTTGTGACGTGGTATTGGTTAAAACTGGTGTATAGTTACCAAGTTAGATTATAAAGTTGTGACATGGTATTGGTTAAAACCAAGAGGTTTTTACACAAAACTTCTCAATCCTTCACTTTAGGGTTTTGAAGTTTAAATATTTTTGTTGCATGTTTAATTCTCTTTGCCCTTAGACTTTAAGTCTACAAGTTAGTATGCTCAAAGGAAAAAAAGACATTGTCCAAGTAATGATTATGAACATCAATATTAATAAAAACGTAGTGTTCAAAACATACCGGTACACACTCCTGTAATTACATTTTCATAGTTTTTTCTTTTTTAGACTTTACTATAATACACATAAATCTTTTATATTCATGTCATCTTTATATATATGTTTGTCTGTTGTTAAGTGCAAAGATATACAATGGGCTAACATGCATGGCCACCACGATTATTGAAACCCTGTTTGTGGCATTATAAGCATGCAGACTTACTGCTGAGCCACTGTGTAATCTGTATATACACATCACATTTGTTTAAGAGTGCTCTTCCAAGATATAACCATCCCTCTTTCTTTATACTGTAAGTTACGTGACATTAGCTAAATGTATTGGTATTTTATTAAACCAATATTCAAAAAGTTGCCTTTACTTTAATACTGCACTAAAAAACTAAACTTCATGGAGCTAGGCCACATGTTCCAAATTTTTCTGGTTGATCTGGATATGACTTTTGAATGTGTTGATATTATATATATATAAGCTGCTCTCTCATCGGTTGTAGTCTGTCCAGATTAACACCACTCAAAACACCATGTTATTCAACTATTGTAAAAATGGTGTAACACACTGTTGGTCAGTTTTCATAAAGCATTTGAAAAAATCATTAAAAATGTATGGAACAAGGAATGGCTAGAACAGATAGTAGGTAGAAAGGCTGTTGGTCAACAAGGAATGGCTAGAACAGATAGTAGGTAGAAAGGCTGTTGGTCAACAAGGAATGGCTAGAACAGATAGTAGGTAGAAAGGCTGTTGGTCAACAAGGAATGGCTAGAACAGATAGTAGGTAGAAAGGCCGTTGGTCAATTCATCAGGAAATCAGACATGAAAGAAAAGGAATTTTGTGATTTTTGTCACAAACGAAAAAAGGACAACTATGCTCTTCGAAGGCACTTAGGTTCAACTAGAGAACTTAGAACTAAAAACTTCAAAGTACGGCCTTAATCATCAAGTATATATTTTCAAAAATAGATTAAGCTTGTATGGCGAGAAGAGATAGCTATAGCAGTTCCACCCATGCAAATAAACTTGTGTAAGGTTGTAGAAAGCATAAATGTTTAAATTTTAAAAAGGAAGAAATTTCACCTTTAAAAGTGGTCCAAATGTATTATATCTTCAAACCAACTAATATAATATTAAATTACTGTTTACATACCTTTGAAAATATGTTGTCTTAGTAACTAACTCATGTTTCTAATATATTCCTTCTTGTGAGGAATTATTTACGAGTCTCTGATAACAACAACGGCACAATGAAGACAACTTTCTGGGATATCACACTACAAGCCAGACAAAATCTGCTTTACTATACCATAAATTAAATGTAATTTTTTATAATGTCAGGTAACTTCAGTAGGAAAAAACTCATAAGTTAATAGGTATGGTAATTACTGACAACACGTTAAACCTATAGCTAAATATTTTGTAATGAAAAGTGGAAAAAATACTAGGTGAAACACACCGAGTGTAAATTTTACTGGAAGTTTTGTTTTTATACCTCCAGCACAAATTAAAACACTTCCGTTTTCTATGACTTATATGTGTCCACAGAGTGTAATTTAATGAAACAAATGAAAATCAAATTAGAAATTATACACATTTTTAATTTTCTGCATAAATAACTGTTACAATATAAACATCAGATTATCTGAAACTTAATGAACATTAACATAATTGAGAAAAAATGAATTTTGAAACTTTATCTTTGGTACACTAGATTTATTCAGACTCCATAAAAAACAAAATTTTGTTCATCCAGTATACACTAATAACTTGAAAAAGTCAACCTTACTTAAATACATATCCTTTCAACCATTAGTTTTCAAATACATTTTTCAACCAATCATTACCCTAAAAAGTTTATCTGGCCAAATTATAAAAAAGATAATTAAGAACTTCACTTTAACCAATCATCATCTTCCTCTTCATCTTCTTCATCAAACAGTGGTGGTGGTGGTGGTTGTGGCTTCCATTTCTAAAGGTGATTAAGGATATTGAAGTTACTTATACATAAACTAATCAAAGTGAGGATAACAGTTACAGCCAATTTTAACCTACAGATAATGTTAATGGCATATTTTAAGGAATACATTAACTCTTCAAAGCATTCAGCAATATACAACCCTTTGTTGTATGTCATGATTATATGTAATAAGCATGCCCAGTGGTGTAGTGCAAAATTTTATTGTGCTTGGGTCCTGCCAAAATTTGTCAGACGTGTGACATCACCATAAGGGTAAGAACCTCAAAAGCTATTTTGAGTTTCTGTTATACAAATAAAATATTTTCAACACTAATTATTTGAGACTTTACATTAAAACCAAATTACGTATGCAAATAAGCAAATCAACTTCTTTTAAGAAGAAAACAACCAAATAAAAATCTAACATTAAAACAAATTTTAAAATCATATCTTATTAACAACCTTGATTTTAATAATGCCTTGTATACCTCCTATCCTGCCAACATGGATAGCTAAAAGAAAAGCAACGTTTGGTTATGAAAGACACTTGATTTCAGATGTAACTGAATAAATATTTGTACATAGATATTTTTATTCCTTGAAGTATTGGGCATCAGCTCCAATTTCAGGTGCCAGAGTGGTGCACTAGACCCCTGAGCATGCCAGTTTTAACCTTTAGAAACATATAATGGTCACACAAACCACATGTCCATTTCAATAACCATATACACTATGGTTACAGGAAACATACACACTCTAGTCGAAACCAAGGGTATTCATATAATACAAAAGAAAATTAAAAATGATGTTGAGTATAAAGACCTTGAGGTTACAAAGAACACATATGATGACAAATATGTTGAAGTTTGGTGAAACAAAGATATTAAATTCGATTCTACAAAACTTTGAACACTAAAACCACCTGTGTAACATTAAAGAAATAAGTATGACAATGATTGTAAGGCATTGTTCATGAACTACATCTGTATAGGAAGTTTTTGGATGATGTTTAAAGCTGCTGGTGCAGATCATCATCAGGTCATGTTGTTCACACTTTCAAGTTACAAGGCTATTAACACTACGTTCCATACAGTTTGAACTCCAAATCTCAAAACTACAGCCTTTATCCACTTGATAAAGACTGAACAACCTGAACTATACGACCTGATGAATATCTGCACTAGCAGCAGGAAACATCATCCAACAACTTCCCAGACAGATGTAGTTCATTAACAATGCCTTTTCAGTATACCCTCCCTTATCTAAACCTTCTTGGAAGCAAGATATGACAATGTACACCTTGTCAAAAGAAAAAACAAAGGATTTATAGCTTGTTTACTGTTCAAAATAAAAGGATGTATAACTTGTTTACTGTTCGGATACAAGGATGTATAACTTGTTTACTGTTTGGAATACAAGGATGTATAACTTGTTTACTGTTTGGAATACAAGGATGTATAACTTGTTTACTGCTTGGAACGCAAGGATGTATAACTTATTTACTGTATGGAATGCAAAGAAATATAACTTGTTTACTGTCCAAATACAAGAAGGTATAACTTGTTCACTGCTCTGAATGGAAGGATGTATAACTTGTTTACTGCTCTAAATGCAAGGATGTATAACGTGTTTACTGATAATATCACAAATGTGCAACAAATTTAGTCTTAATAATATACAGATGTGTGACTTGTTTGATTTTAATATATGATTCATAACTTCTGTTCAGAATGAAAGGATGTGCAACTTGTTTACCTTTAAAAAAGGTGTATAACTTGTTTACCATTTATAAGAGAAGGATGTATAACTAGTTTAGTTTGACTGATATAAAGATGTGTAACATGTTTTTTAAAATATAAGATGTATAACTTAAATTCTACATTTGGAACAGTAAACAACCATTTTTCATACTAAATACATAAATAGCATGTCACAACCCCATATAATAAAACTCATATGTTCACATTACACTATTATTCATAATAGGGCACATCCTCACACTAAAGTATTGTTCATAACAGGACATATCCTCATGCTACACTACTACCAATAACGGGGCACATCCTCAAACTAAAGTATTGTTCATAACAGGGCACATCCTCATGCTACACAACTACAAATAACAGGAACTTGGTAACTATACACCTGCAACTCTACATCAGTTTGGATATCTAATCATCAATTTGAAACCACAAACTCCTGACCAATTATGTTTAAGAACTGGTTTATTTCCGGGAGATTAGGTTGTAGTGTACCTGCCTAAGTGATATATATATATATATATATATTCACACATCGCGATGACTTTGACTGTGATAGATATTGTAAGATTTTGTCTGAAGGACAGACCAAATGTTATTAAAGAACTAGCATTCAAATGTTTAAATGGATAAGATAAATGATTGATTTTTAATACATAATATGAAATCTGTGTGTAAAGTATTTATTTTGCTTTGAATAAGATAAATGTTTGATATTCATGTGTACGTGGTTGGCTGAATATTTTGATTTGGTATTGTTTCAGGGTATTTATTTTAAGTGTTCTCTTATCATTGTTAAAGGGTTTATTTTTATGTAATATGAACTATGGTTTTAATGTAAAGGGCTTTTAAATCTTGTATAGTATGCTTTATTTATGTCTTTAGATTTGTTAAAAGATATTATACAACATTGAAGGTTTTTTTTTAATACGTTTTGATTTATGATGGGTTTAGTACTACTCTGTAATCAATATCTTGAGTAAATCTCCTGTTACCTAGTTGATTTATCCAGTAACTCCAGTTCACCTGAACATACTACACACTTAATACTTGGGTATAATGAAAACATTCTTCAATTAAATCTCCATTGTTAAGAACAAAGCTACACAATGAGCTTTCTGTGCTGTGCCCATCACGGGTGTCAAAACCAAATTTTTGGCATTACAAGCCCTCAGACTTACTGCTGAGCTACCATGGGCCTTTCAATGAATAAATTACACTTATAAATATAAATCATTTAAGATCCTCCATTTTTTTGAGAGAATACTTAATCACACATACAATGGAAATTAATATCTTAAATATTTATTTCATAATGTTTATGCTTTACTACACAAAAAAAAGGCATTACATAAAGCATATTTAAATGAAAAGGTTATCATCAAACATATTCTCAGGTGATATCTAATTCCAGAATTAATTTCTAAAGTTTTAATATACAAAATTTGTAAATGGATCATTTGAAGTTAGTTTAAAAAAATCATAATTAGAACACTTTTTCACAGTATGTAACAATCTTTAATAAAAAATTTATGTTAAATGATCAGAAAAGACTAGTTTCAACGAAATTAAAAACACATTTCATATAAATTGTACTTTTGGAGATATACATATTTTTGGCTTTAAACAAAACTATAGATATAATATGAAAATTCATACAATTTTTGTTTATTTGTAAAATATGCTATATATAAAAGCATTTTTAGAAAATAGATAATTAATTGGAAGAAGATCATGAATGTGGATGATTTACACAATACAGATGTTCAAAGTTACCAAGTTAAATTACAAAGTTGTGATATCGTATTGATGTATAATTACCAAGTTAAATTATAAAGCTGTGATATGGTATTGGCTAAAACTGGTGTATAGTTACCAAGTTAAATTATAAAGCTATGATATGGTATTAGCTAAAACTTCTTGGTAGGCTTCTTCAAAGTATTTGACACATGTTGGACATTTGAATCGCTAAAACATTCAGCTGAGACTTATCTTTCACATTCTTAAACAAAATTATGTATTGAGAGGTATGTAACATCACCAAAACTTCGTCGAGACATGTCAAAAATATATAATGCCATATATACGACATTTAATGTACTATTCAAAGAAGACTCATTTGGGCAGTCTCCTGAGAACATTCTAAATTCGTTTAATGATAATGTACAGAACATACTGGATGAAGTAACACATCATTTGAAGTCTAAAGAAAAAGTCAGAATCAGTATATTCTCTACGCAACTAGGAGGCCCGGCATGGCCAGGTGGTTAGGGCGCTCGACTCACAATCTGAGGGTCGCGGGTTCGAATCCCCGTCCCACCAAACATGCTCGCCCTTTTAGCCGTGGGGGCGTTATAATGTGACGGTCAATCCCACTATTCGTTGGTAAAAGAGTAGCCCAAGAGTTAGCGGTGGGTGGTGATGACTAGCTGCCTTCCCTCTAATCTTACACTGCTAAATTAGGGACGGCTAGCACAGATAGCCCTCGTGTAGCTTTGTGCGAAATTCAAAAACAAAAACACAATTAGGTAAACCCATTAGCATATGCTTAAAAGACAAGGATGTGTTTTCACCTGGCATGATCGTGTCAAATATCGAAAAGGTTGATCAGAGTAAAAAAAGGTTAACATTAGAGGAATTGTTCAAAATGTAGGTCACAATTTTTCAAATGCCTGTAGGCAGCATTGACCATAAGTTTACTAATATTAAGGCTGATTGTTCGAAAAACAATCAGTCCTAACAATAAAGAATAGCGACAATCTTTGCTGTGCCAAGACTATTATTCTAGGTTTGGCACATCTCAGAAAACCGTCTAGTTATAAATATTGTTACGACAGCGGAAGGAAGTCACGCGACCCTGGGAGCATGCGCGCTGGAGTTTCTCGAGGGATCATGAATTATCGAGGAACTCCGCGAATGTCCGAGTGTTTGCCAGGCGCCCTCTTTTTTTAGTATATAAGCCCGGCAAATAAAGTCAGCGATAGATAGATTGAAGAGATAGATAATTGAGTCAAGGAACAGTAGGCACCATAAGTAAAGTGTGTGAATCACTGTGCTAAGTTGCTAAGTATAAAGTGACTGTGGAAATTCTGTGTATTACAAAAAGTTGTATCAAGAAAGAATAAACTAGTTTTAATTAAGAAAGGACTTGTATCGCTGAAGTTCCCCGGAAAGACTTTATACTGGAAATTAACAAACGAGCAGATACGTAACAAACTGGTGTCATAGAGAG
>NW_013742425.1:0-11016 GCF_000517525.1 Limulus polyphemus | reverse complement strand
TTGGTCGTGGCCTTAATATTCTGTTACTTAAACGGAGAGGTAAGTTATTTATGTGTTTCAGACAACGTATTTGTTTGTTTTTCACAGGGTCTTGTCGTGGCCTTAATATTCTGTTACTTAAACGGAGAGGTAAGTTATTAATCTCAGAATTTCTACCTTTACATCTAAAACCTTTGAATATGTTCAGTATCATTATGAATGTACAATATTTACTGATAACTAACGTTAAACCAGGTGATTATGTGTGTAAAAATCATCTTGTGTTTCTATGCCTAACAGGTGTTATCTCTCCTGAAAAGATCTTACCAGAAGTATAAGTTACGTCACAGTGTTCAAGTTAGTTTTTCTAGAAGCCTCGAGATGGCGCGAATGTCTGAATTTATGAAAATCAAATATCCAATGAAGCATTTTTCTAAAGGCAGAAGGAATCTGGTCAGAGAAGATGTCAAAACAACAGAAGTCACCCAAAAAGTGGAAGAAATCTGTTCAGAGCAGATGCTAAAATAACAGAAGTCACGTAAATGTCATAAACGTAACAACTCTTCAAGAACTGAAAATCACCTAGTGGAAGTAAACTTAACCAGTAAGCCTTGAGATACGATAAAAACAAATGTTATTGATTCAGACATAAAATCAATATAATCTGGTTCCTTAAGTGGTCTGTTAGTTAACAAAATTAATAACTTAAATTCTTGTCAAACAAATGTATTAGGTGAAGTTAACTCACCTTTAACATTTCAATTTTTGCATCTACTGCTAGCATCAATATACAAACATAAATATTAGTTAATATTTACTAGGCTTAATGTGGTATGACATTTTATTCTCTCAAGCATAGCCAAATTGATTAGGCTTAATGTAGTGTGAAATTTTATTCGCTCACGCACGACCATATTAATTAGGCTTAATGGAGCTAGAATAACTACTGATAAACAACTATGTCGCAGTAAAGTCAGTTTTTTTTTTTTTAATCACTCAACTAACTTATAATCGACTTACGCATCATGAACAGGAAAATTCTGAAATTTCCTTAAGCTTCTTGTTTAATATTTTTTTGCTCTTGTAAAATTTGGTGTTTTAATATGCCATATACATTTTGGAATGTTTGGGACCATCTCCTAATAAATTAAACATAAATAATCACTTTAATCAATGCAGTCTGAAGTTAATTTGCTTAGTTTGTACAATTATATACCAGACTGTTGTTTCTAGGCTGAGCTTGTGTTTGTTTGTACTGTTGCTATAGTGTCGAGGAGCGATAAATAGTCTTGAACCCAAAGCGTTCTTATTTAGACTGGGAAATCGCTTGGGGTAATATAGTCATGATAATAATTCTTACATTTAAATAAATAACACACACACACACGTATATATGTGATAGCAGTATTAGTAGATTGGTCGCCAGTAACTTCTGTAGCAGTATGTTGCTGGCGACCAATCTGCTATCCTGTAGCATGTTACTGGCGACCAATCAGCTATCCTGTAGCATGTTACTGGCGACCAATCTGCTATCCTGTAGCATGTTGCTGGCGACCAATCTACTATCCTGTAGCATGTTACTGGCGACCAATCTACTATCCTGTAGCATGTTACTGGTGACCAATCTGCTATCCTGTAGCATGTTACTGGCGACCAATCTACTATCCTGTAGCAGATGATTTGAAATGAGAAAAGACGCCATGACACTTTAACTGCGCACCGACAAACGTGTGTGTTTTAGGTTGGCTGAAATCTCCTTTAGCATGTAGCCATAATTATAACCGAATTTTTTTAGAAGTTATTTTATAGTTACTGTTTAGAAACACAGGATTTAGAATATATATATATAATTGGATATCTAACTTTCTTTCTTTCTCATCAACAACTTTTTGGTTTTAAATAAATTTAAATGAATATAAAAACGGAGCACATGTAATAAAATATGTTTATGTTACAGGCCTAGCGTGGCTTGGCGATTAGGGCACTCGACTCGCAATCTGTGGGTTGTGGGATCGAATATGCTAGCTCTTTCATCCCTGAGGCGTTATAATGTAACGGTCAATTCCACTATTCATTGTTATAAGAGTAGTCCAATAGTTGGTGGTTTGTGGTCTTGACTAACTGCCTTTTCTATAGTCTATCAGTTCTAAATTAGGCAGATAGCCCTCGAGTGGCTTTTCGCGAAACTTCAACAAAGAAAAGAATAAGTTTGTGACGTAATTTTATTTGTAAAGATATGCTTACTGCGCTAAGAACGTTTATACGTTTGTAACAACGATCGTACAGCACACAGAAAATACTATGTTGGCTTGACAACCTTTAGGACAATATTATACAGTTACAATCACCTTTGTAGCTTAAATATTTATAAAAGTAAAACTTATTTTATTGTTAGTTAAAAAAACTATATTTTGAAAGGTGAAATCATGATTTATTTTGATGTCCGATTTTTTAGCACTGAAGAACGAACCCAAAATTTTAGGGTTGTAAGTCCGTATACTTACCGCTGACTCACCGGAAGATATTTTGAATGTCAATGTTCTATCTACAAATACACCTATAGGAATGTTTTAAAGTCTTAAAACAATGTTTATCGGACTAAATGAAATAGAAGCTCAAGTAATGTTAATTTAATAAGAGTGTTTGTACGATTTGTATTATAACTTTAAAGCCATTTCTTACAAACCAGAAGTATTTCTTTATGTTCTCTTTGGTGTTTAATCGCTGGATCTTTTGGATTACTTGACAGCAATAATACGAACTTCATTCAAATTATCGATAATTAATTTACATATTTCTTCAATCTGGTCTACACAGGCTACGTTCACTTACTTACAGGTAGTGGAGAAAAAAAATGGAAGCGTAAATAAGGGACAACAAGTATACACATCACAGGTGTGGCTCGTCCATTAATTAAGTAAATTACATCTCAGCATCCATAAGGTCATGTATAAAATTACTGGACAGGCCTGGTTGTTTATAATCACGACTAGCATGGCTGCGAGAGGAGACCTCAGTGACTTTGAAAGAGGGGTGATTGTTGGGGCGCGTTTGGCGGGAGCTACAGTGACCAAGACAGCTCAACTTACCGATGTTTCACGAGCAACGGTGTCTAAGGTGATGTCAGCATGGAACTACGAGGGAAAGACGTCATCAGCAAAGGGCAACAGTGGGTGGAAGCGCATACTCCAGGATCGTGATGTCCGTGAATTAATTCAAACTTCAAAGCTAAAGAGGCGATCAATCGCAGATCAATTGACCGCATATTTCAACCTGGGGCGAGAGTAGTCAGTTTCATCAAAAACGATCCACTGAGAACTCTACAGAACGGGGTACCATAGTCGTTGCTGTGCGCAAACCATTCATCACCGTAATGGCCGCACGAGATGGCCTAACGCCCTATAAATTAAGTGACTTTACATTGATGTTTCAATTTTTTTTTGCCACTACCTATATTCTTATAAACATTGAGTGTTTGTTTATATTTAGGTCTTACCACATTTTAACTTTCATCTTATAAACATTGAGTGTTTGTTTATATTTAGGTCTTACCACATTTTAACTTTCATCTTATAAACATTGAGTGTTTGTTTATATTTAGGTCTTACCACATTTTAACTTTCATTTTTATTTTCGATTAGGTGCCTTTACTGATCCTAAGTCTCTTTCAGTCTAGCAGAGTTAGAAGTTTGCTGTAAGCGGACTTGGTTTCACTTGATTCTAACACTAACTTATTATTAGTGACGAAGCTGAAGTGAGCAGTTTTACGTTATTTCATCTTTAACATTCGCTTTGCGAAGTGAACAGTGACGTGAAAAAGTTTAAAGTTTTAACGTTGAGATAACACTCGGATTTTTGTTTAAACTTGTATTAGGTTTAGAGCAGTTTGAATAGTTTTATTTTTGACTTTAGTTTATCAACTGATATAACATCTGTATTTGATCACTTGACCTATCTAGTGTTTTACTGTATTGTGGTATTGTATAATTAGTGTATTGTTCTGTTAACTGTCAGAGTGTCATTAAATATTTAATTGTGCAAAGTCGTGTCTTGTATCTTCCTTTGTTATCCATCTATTTCAACTCGAGAAGAAATACTTCAATAATCTCCTGTTATTAGCGAGCCTAACTTCTCTATACTTCCCAAAGAACGATAATCTCCTGTTATTAGCGGGCCTAACTTTTCTATACTTCCCAAATATCGATAAATCTCCTGTTATTAGCGGGCCTAACTTCTCTATACTTCCCAAATATCGATAAATCTCCTGTTATTAGCGGGTCTAACTTTTCTATACTTCCCAAAGAACGATAATCACTTTGGGAAGTATAGAGAAGTTAGGCCCGCTAATAACAGGAGATTATCGTTCTTTGGGAAGTATAGAGAAGTTAGGCCCGCTAATAACAGGAGATTATCGTTCTTTGGGAAGTATAGAGAAGTTAGGCCGCTAATAAAGGTGATTATCGATATTTGGGAAGTATAGAGAAGTTAGGCCCGCTAATAAGAAGAGATTATGGAGCTTTGGGAAGTATAGAGAAGTTAGGCCCGCTAATAACAGGCTCCATAATCTCTTCTTATTAGCGGGCCTAACTTCTCTACTCTGCTGAAAGTTACCACACTAGTTTACCTATCGACATTTAATTCATTTTGTTAGGTTGAACAACTCTTATGGAGATAAATTTAATTTTAAGATACTGCTATAGGGCAGACCAAGCATGTTTTTTACCCTTTAATTTATTCGTGTCAAACGCGTAAGAATACATCTTTCAAGAAATTATCATAAAAGTATAATCTATATCTATCAAAAAAAATAGTTTCAGTAAAAGTATTCATTCACCTGATATTTATAGATAAACATAACTCACCCATATTTGGAATTACTGTGTGCCTGTATTGTAGTAACCCAATAGTTTCTCATCAAACGACAGCAGTCGGTAATAACACATGTAAGTCGCTGTTTCGTAGTAATATATATAACTTTAAACTTTACATTATACATAATACACATTATAAATTCTGAATAACACTCGAACTCGTCCAATTACGTCACAATACTAATTAATTAAATTTATTTCTTCATATTATAATTAAAAATTCATAAAGTTAATATGTAATATAATCATTATTATAATGACAAACATACTCAGTAGATGGCGCTTCTTCTGTTTGCCATTATAAAAGTGAAATTTAATAATGCTCCAATACAAGAATGGTAATGAATTTTTTTCTTTTAGCATTTAATACCACTAACTTTAAATCAAACTAACAGAAAATTTTGGTGTCTGGATACCACAGATGAAACATTATTATCGCGATAAGTCCAAAAATATAATCTATTATTTTAGTTTCTACAGCGAATCACAGCATCAGTTGATATTTCTACAGCGAATCACAGCATCAGCTGATATTTCTACAGCGAATCACAGCATCAGTTGATATTTCTACAGCGAATCACAGCATCAGTTGATATTTCTACAGCGAATCACAGCATCAGTTGATATTTCTACAGCGAATCACAGCATCAGTTGATATTTCTACAGCGAATCACAGCATCAGCTGATATTTCTACAGCGAATCACAGTATCAGTTGATATTTCTGTTCCACCCGTTACGTCATAAAATGTTATTCTGTTTTTTAAACTGTTTAATGTTTGTTGAACATGTTTTTAAATAAACAAATCCGAACTTCAAAAACTAAACCGTCGAAGTCTAGACTTTTGCCTTTGTCAGAAACAGCTCTAAAGAAAAGTTGACGATAAGAGCAAATTATAAAAAATGTTAGAACAAATATCTAATTGTTGCAAAAACAATATTAAGTTACAAATGAAAAAATATTACGTCAAATCAAGGTTGTCAAAAGTTTAGATGGTGTTATAAAAATTAATTTAAGTATTAAACAAACAATTGTCTATCTCGATTCATTGATGGCTTAAGCCTAATTGATTAACGTGGGCGTCATGTTAGGGTTTTAGTTATTTACAAGGTTTTTAGTTGCGTACGTGCAATGCTTTACACTTTAATTTCTTCACAGTCTTACTGTGGAGTTTATCCGTTTCTATGACGTGTTGTACTACTTTCTTCTTTGATATAACTCATTATAACTGAACGTATGAGTGAAAACAAATAATATGGCAATCACACTGTATATTGTTATACTATACCTATATTGTTATACTATCTTCACTCACGTGTTTTTAGGTGTTCGAAAACATTTGTTTGACTACACAAACATGTTACATTACCAGCTGAAAGGTAACATATGTAGGGTCGTCAAACATGGGATAACACCACTTCAGGTTATTCTATAATTATAAATAATGGTAACAAAAACAATCTAGATCAGCAAACATAGTCAAGCTTCGGCCTGTTGACACCAAGACATACATGAAACATGTATGTCACCTGCCTGTTCCCTTGATGTCATCACCTGGTGACATCAAGGTAAGAGGCAGTGACATGTTCTACGTATCACCTGGTGACATCAATACAGACTCGCAGTAACATGTTACAAGTATCACCTGGTTACATCAAGCCAGACGTACAGTAACATGTTCTCAGTATCACTTGGTGATATCAAGACAGACATGAAACATGTTTTAAGTATCACTTGGTGATATCAAGACAGACATGAAACATGTCCTAAGTATCACCTGGTTACATCAAGACAGACATGAAACATGTTCTAAGTATCACCTGGTTACATCAAGACAGACATGAACCATGTTCTAAGTATCACCTGGTTACATCAAGACAGACATGAACCATGTTCTAAGTATCACCTGGTTACATCAAGACAGACATGAAACATGTTCTAAGTATCACCTGGTGATATCAAGACAGACATGAACCATGTTCTAAGTATCACCTGGTTATATCAAGACAGACATGAACCATGTTCTAAGTATCACTTGGTTACATCAAGACAGACATGAACCATGTTCTAAGTATCACTTGGTGATATCAAGACAGACATGAACCATGTTCTAAGTATCACCTGGTTACATCAAGACAGACATGAACCATGTTCTAAGTATCACCTGGTTACATCAAGACAGACATGAAACATGTTCTAAGTATCACCTGGTTACATCAAGACAGACATGAAACATGTTCTAAGTATCACCTGGTAATATCAAGACAGACATGAACCATGTTCTAAGTATCACCTGGTTACATCAAGACAGACATGAACCATGTTCTAAGTATCACCTGGTTACATCAAGACAGACATGAAACATGTTCTAAGTATCACTTAGTGACATCAAGCCAGACATGAAACATGTTCTAAGTATCACCTGGTTACATCAAGACAGACGTGAAACATGTTCTCAGTATCACTTGGTGACATCAAGCCAGACGTGAAACATGTTCTCAGTATCATTTGGTTACATCAAGACAGACGTGAAACATGTTCTCAGTATCACTTGGTGATATCAAGATAGACGTGAAACATGTTCTCAGTATCACTTGGTGACATCAAGCCAGACGTGAAACATGTTCTCAGTATCACCTGGTTACATCAAGACAGACATGAAACATGTTCTCAGTATCACCTGGTTACATCAAGCCAGACGTGAAACATGTTCTCAGTATCACTTGGTGACATCAAGCCAGACATGAAACATGTTCTAAGTATCGCCTGGTTACATCAAGACAGACGTGAAACATGTTCTAAGTATCACCTGGTTACATCAAGCCAGACGTGAAACATGTTCTCAGTATCCCTTGGTGACATCAAGCCAGACGTGAAACATGTTCTAAGTATCACTTGGTGACATCAAGCCAGACGTGAAACATGTTCTCAGTATCACTTGGTGATATCAAGACAGACATGAAACATGTTCTAAGGATCACTTGGTGATATCAAGATAGACGTGAAACATGTTCTAAGTATCACTTGGTGATATCAAGACAGACATGAAACATGTTCTAAGTATCACTTGGTGATATCAAGACAGACATGAAACATGTTCTAAGTATCACTTGGTGATATCAAGATAGACGTGAAACATGTTCTAAGTATCACCTGGTTACATCAAGACAGACATGAAACATGTTCTAAGTATCACCTGGTTACATCAAGACAGACATGAAACATGTTCTAAGTATCACTTGGTGATATCAAGACACACATGAAACATGTTCTAAGTATCACTTGGTGATATCAAGATAGACGTGAAACATGTCCTAAGTATCACCTGGTTACATCAAGACAGACATGAAACATGTCCTAAGTATCACTTGGTGATATCAAGACAGACATGAAACATGTTCTAAGTATCACTTGGTGATATCAAGACAGACATGAAACATGTTCTAAGTATCACTTGATGATATCAAGACAGACATGGAACATGTTCTAAATATCATATGATAATATCAAGCAGTGACATGTTCCAAGTATTATAAAGTGACATCAAGACAGACGTGAAACATGTCCTAAGTATCACTTGGTGATATCAAGACAGACATGAAACATGTCCTAAGTATCACTTGATGATATCAAGCAGTGACATGTTCCAAGTATTATAAAGTGACATCAAGACAGACGTGAAACATGTCCTAAGTATCACTTGGTGATATCAAGACAGACATGAAACATGTCCTAAGTATCACTTGATGATATCAAGACAGACATGAAACATGTCCTAAGTATCACTTAATGATATCAAGCAGTGACATGTTCCAAGTATTATAAAGTGACATCAAGACAGGCACGCACTGATATCTTTCTTCTTCGTATCAAAAGGCACATCTCAACAATAGATTTAACTGGTATATATTACGTTCTATGTGTACATAGATAAAGACGTAGGCCGAGAAATGTCACACAACAAGAAGAATTGTAATAAACTATAAATATATTAAAATATATTTTTAACTGAACTTAATATCCAGTGCTATTTTACAATATGCATGTGCATGTAGAATTTTAGGACATCACCGTTGATGATTATTGAGGAGCTGCTGCCATCTATCGGCAGCACAAGCTGGCTTAAAGTAGATTAGCGAGTAGTAACATATTGGGTTTTTGCTCACTCAGTATAAAATGAATATACATATACTGTATTAAACTCATGAATTAAAGAAAGTTGTGTTAAATGTGGTTTGTCATTAAAAAATGTTTCAAATATACTTATAAGACATTATACTCAGAATATCATAACAAAAACACTTTTAAGACCCAATACTAATTTAATTGTTCATTTTACAGCATTGTGTTATTTGTTGTGTCCACCGCGAGGAATCGAACCCTGGATTTTAGCGTCGTAAGTCCGTAAACTTACTGCCGTCCAACCAGGGTTCAAAACAGAACACCTGGAATATTTTATCTAAGTGCACTTGCAGGAATACCATATGTTTTCTAGCTTCTTAACTTGATGTAGAAATATCTAATATTTTCGTTTACTCTAAGTCTGTGCAGTTATTGCACCAAAAACTCTTAAGGTGACTTCGTTTTAGCTCTCTTTGTTCCTTTGTTATTCTCTAAAGAATAACACTTGCTTCTTCGCGAAGTCACTGAAGTGCATGAGGTTGTAAAAAAATTTGTAAACAAAATTTTTGTTTCCATATAAAAAGAAAAAAAAAATGAAATATCTTTTTACTTTTTCGTCAAGTTCTTTTTATGAGAATATTTCTTTATTTGCGCTGTTAATTTTAATTTTTCGTTTCATATAACTTTTCAGCTAACGTAACTTGAAACGCTTCAAAATATATGATAAAATCTTTAAAATACGAAACGCTTTTTTTTTACTTTGTGAGAAAAATAACAAAATAAGGAGACATTTCATACATTTTATTCTTCACTCACATATATATTTTTATCAAAATATATACAAAAGCCACTAAAACAAACAAAAATTAATACATGATCGAGTAACGAGGAAAATTACATATATATTTGACACCACACAAAGAATCAATGCACTGAAAAACCTCATAAACACAGCCACAAGACTCGGTTCAACGGACTACATAGGTGAAGAAATTAACCACATAAAGCATTCCTTCATTCACACAAATAAATTTCCACCAGCTATAGTTGAAAAACTCTCCAACATTCCCCACAATAAAACTCAACTCACGAACAGAATTGATACTAACAAACCCAACAACAGTACATTACATTGCAGTTTACCTTTTGTTCCTGAAACCAGCTCAAGAATTATCCACACTTGGACAATATTCCTGTCAACATCAAATTCTCACAAAAACCCGGCCCTAAATTAAAATCGTTACTAAACAAAAATTATTTAGAATCACACAATACCAACGTCATTTACAAAATAACATGCAATAACTGCCCAGAATTCTACATCGGAGAAACAGGAAGAAAATTGGAAACCAGATTGATAGAACACAATAAAAACCGTCCCATGTTTTTCACCATTGCAACTCAAAAACCATAACATATCTATTAAAAACACAGTAATTTTAAACAAAGAACCCAACATAAACAAACGAAAAATCAAGGAATCCATCTTAATTGAACAAAACAACCCTACTCTAAACCAACACCCTGGGGTGCCAAGGTATCTCTTCTAAGTCTTGCGACAGTATCCTGTCATGTGACCTCTTTGTTCTATACTATTTATATATATATATATATATATATCTGTGTCAGTGTAAACTAGTTGTACCTGATGATGACAAAACCTTGTCAAAACATTGTACATTTGCTGTTGTGTTAAACTTGTATTAAAGTTTTTATTCATTACCCATTCAAGCCGTCTCCAAGCGTTATATATATATATATATAATATTTTCTTACAACAAAGTTAACACACTATATAAGCACTGAGGTCGCTGGCAGCAAGGGTGATGTCATTTCCAGCCACGTTCGCGTGAAGTTTAAACTTTGTCAGTATTAAAGGTACCATGAGAAAAACGTAAACACTGGACAGGTGAAGTGAAGAAAAAGAGTCATTGTCCAACTATTCAGTTCTTCACATTATATAGCAGCAGATATAATATAAACCTTTAACTAGTGTATATTTTCATAGACATTATGATGAATATTATTACTTCTAAACATTAAAC
>NW_013742424.1:0-18553 GCF_000517525.1 Limulus polyphemus | reverse complement strand
ATTATATTTTCTCAGCAGGCCTTCAAGTAAAAAAAGGAAAGAAAAACATTTTATTTTACTCCCCATAGTATATCGACTTTTTCATTAACTGGGCTATATAGTTCTACAAATGTAAAACTCAAGACTTTTAAATATATATTTAATTAATATAATACTAAAGTTATCTATACACGTTAGAAATAATCGACACTTAATGAATGTTACAAGTTTAATACAAAGTACTGATAACAAAATAACAATTAAAGATCTAAGGAAATTATCCACAACAAACTTTTATACTTAATATGGTGTAAAATACCTTTTTCGTTTTTACATGTAATACTTCAGCAAAAGAATCTAAAAATTAACATATTTTATTAAATTCGTATATAAATATATGGAGGTTATCAATAATTTCTCTAATGATATAATCACCAGGAAAGGAATCAAGACGAGTCATCCGCACCTAATTGTATTTGTATTTTTCTGTACGTAGTTTACCACTGATAACTAAATTTAGTAACAGCGTGACCTTGTTTAAACAAAGTGTCTCAACTACTAGACTCATAGTAAAGTGTCCTTCGCAGAATCATATATAAGGCGTAGGATTAGCGGCGAGTCTGAGTTTCAGATTATTCATCGTCTTGTACAAAACGGTGTAGTAAGTATACGCTTGTCTATTCGTGGAAATTTCTCTGATTCTAAAACCAGAGTTTAGTTCAGATTGGAAAGGAACCTAAAAGTACTTGTTTTAATCAAAGATTGCAAGAAAGGCTTAAATTCTTGAGACTTTATAAGTGATAAAAGAAATTATATGTTTTACTTTGGCAGTTTGTAATATTTAGAACGTCAGGTAATTGGACCTAATTTGAATTTTTAAACATTTTATAAAATCTTAATATCTTACGAACATCAGAGACATGACGAAAAAATCATGACTTTATTACAAACCAATAGTAAAGCATATATATATTTACTGACATACCTTCTTTAATCTTTATTAATGTTTCCTATGATAAAAGGAAAATATACGAGAAACGGCTGAACTCTTTCAATGCCGTTAATGTGGCTTATTTCCTAAAATGACTTGCACAAACCGTTACGAAGTAAATTGACAAATACAAATTAGATAAAAGACCCTACAAATTAATTTGTCAGAGAACTTTTTTTCATGATTTAAAATAACACATCTTATACCTATGATCGTTATTTATGACATGGAAGCTTTTACTTGGCATACTTACTAATAAATAATTATGATTGAGGCTAAGCTTCATCTGAGTTTCAATGTGAACTATCTATTGAATGTGAACTATGTTCTCCAACTATGATTGGAGAACATAGAGTTAGAAGTAAAATATCATTTGCTCTTTAAGGAATGACACAAAGCGTAAAGGTCACATAGAAATACATTTATTATAAACATCTTACACAATACTTGCAAAGTTCTTAAATCTTATTTACTTATAAACTTAGACTCTGAATTTTATGTTTGATGAATTTTGTTACTCGGAGGCTGCGGGTTTTTTCCGTAAAATAACGTCACCACCAAGAGGTACGTTAGGAAGAGGCTGAGGATATGCGCCACCAGGATACACACCACCGGGATAGACACCAACGCTGCCTCCAGTACCACCAGGATAGAATCCAGCAGAACCAGTAGCATAATAGTTCGGAATACCAGGTTCTATATTTTCAAAATTGTAAATAACACTGTGGTAATAAACTGATTTTCTTTGGATAATGGTTGTGAAACGTGTATTTGGTGAGTCCAGTTGATAGAAAACTTTTGAGAACATTTTAAGATGAACATATGTACGAAGTTATAAAAGCTTCCGTAAATAGCTTTCTTTACATCTCGTTAACACTCAGTCTACGAGTCAGCGAGGGATGTATGGTGGGTTGATTCCCAAACTGTTTTCCAGTTCACTCTCAACACTTTTTTGTAAACAAATATTGATAGAGATTTAAATTGCTTACTATATCTGGAGCTATATCTATTTCGGACTGTTTTCTAGGCTCTGAGGATATTAAATACACACTACAAACCAGAATCTCAACAAAGCACGGTATTTGACTTACATATTGGAAAGTACAAGATCTGGATCCTCAACTCTATACAATCATTTTTCCCAAGGACTCACAAATTTTATCGATAGATATGGCCGATAGATATGGCTCTACGAAGCCTTTTTGTTGCTGTAAGGTAGCTAAGGTAATACGAACACTTCTACTATTTTGTGCAAGAGGAATATAGTCCGGCCAACTCCAGAAATATGTAGCCTATTGAGAAGTGAGTACTTTTAGCAGTAAATGTGACTTTTTGAGTTTAACAGATCGATTCATTTCTAAGAGTACGTTTTTTTTTATTAACCTGAAAACTCAAACATCCCTCTGAAGCCCAAACTCACTCCCATTGATTTGCACACTTGATGTTAAAACTAATTACATAAAACTGTTAATGATCTATTTTCTTGATTTAACATATTAAACTTTAGAGTTACCATACACCTAATATTTGTCCCAAAAAATCTCTGAGATGTTTACTTTTTGATACGATTATTGATTTCTTAATTTGTGAATTCCAAAAAATAAAGTTTCAAATAAACTATTCTCTCTCTCTCTAGTTACAGTCCAGCTGGTCAGATCTAGAACCGAACGTAATACCTTTTTACAATGACTTGTAGAAGAAGATAAAAAGGTCTTAAATGCTATTTTTACTAACTTGTGGTTTAATATTGAAAATGTGAAAAATATTTAACATCTAAGTTATATTTATCACATATATCAAGGGTATTCGATGAAACTTCCATATATTAGCACTAAATATGTTCTTTTCCTTTAAATGTACAAAATCTTATACAATAAAATAAGTAAAATGGAAAAGAATTAAGATATGTCTGGTTTATATAACATGCACTTGAAAACTACACTATCTTACTTAGAATAACAGTAAACTTATCATATAAATTGGAGGCACAATTACTCATTTGAACCAAAAATTGTTTATTTCATAAAAATAAACAAACAAAAAAACTTACGGGCTAGGCCGCCAGAACTGCCTGGATAGCCGCCTTGTCCAGGGGCGCCTGATCCTGGAAAAGTTTGGTCAGGGGGTACACGAATTCGGCAACACTGGGTAAATCCATTGTTACAGCACACCCGTCGTTGTTGCAAGTTTAGGCTTCCACAACGGTTGCAGTGTTGTAGATATTGGGCATGACTGATCACCACAAGAACGAACAAAACAAAAAAACAAAGTACTAACTTCATTGTTGACAGTTTCACTGAAAATAAAAATATGAAGTGCGACGAGTCGAAAACCTGATTGATTATGAGTACAACCAATCTATATTGTAAATATAATAGTCCTCCTACCATAATATTGATAATAATAGCCATATCATCAAATATTACAGTATCTTTTACTCATAACTTATATACCTTAAGCATAGATTTTTCAGAAAAGCTTTGAACGCTGGACGTATTCGATCGGAGAACGTTTGAAATTAATTGACAGAGACATTTTAACATTTAGAAAAATTATTCTATTATAATATTCTTATTAGTAACATGATTTGTACCAGTTGTTAATGCTGAGTTTCATAACCATTTATGTTTTACTGTGATGTATCTAACATTTGCTTTTCATGTTTCCAAATAAAAAGTATACTAAAGTTCCTTTTGTTTTTTTATAAAATTAAAGTTTAATAGTAGAGCTGTCTTTATTTATTGACCAAATTAACAAAAAATAAAAGCATAACTTCGAAAAACTACGGAGAATTCTTTTCATTTGCTGTTAAATCTAATGATAAAATAGAAAGTCTTAAAGTCAACAGCGCAACCTCTAAATCCCTAGGAAAATTACTTGCATTTGTTATCAATTATGCATACCAGTAAGTTATATGACAACCACATTCGACAGAAATTCGTGGTTGAAGAAGTGTGTGGGAACTATATTTTCACATTGTTTAGTGTTAAGTAGGATTATGATGTCACCGAAAATTTGTCACTTTTCAACATAAAATATTCGTACATTTAAATCAGAAAGATACGTTCAGATCATGGATTTGAAATTTTCATGACCTCGTATTTAGCGATATTAGAAAAGAAAGAAATATGGATAAACT
Organism: Limulus polyphemus; assembly: GCF_000517525.1. NCBI lineage: Eukaryota > Metazoa > Arthropoda > Merostomata > Xiphosura > Limulidae > Limulus > Limulus polyphemus. Next base: position 14,444 of record NW_013742424.1, on the reverse strand, counting down.
TGGGTTACTAAGAGTATCGAGAGAGAAATATGTAACAATTCGTATTCAAATTGGGTAAAAAAAAATTAACAGGTGAAAAAGCACAATCACAGAGGTCAGTGGTGAAATCGTTGATACGCAGCATAATCAAGAAGAACTTTCGTCAGGAAAGAAGCTAATAGCGTATAGGGTCACTATGATAACATTGCCAGGCATACCTCCCATTCAATCGCTGCATGCCTAAAGCAGCTGTAGGATGAAACAGGAATTCGTAATATTCGTTAAGAAGATATATCTGTCAAGTTACCGGACGTATTACCTATAGATTTATGTGCGATCAAACTGTTCACAAGACTCTGAGAGCCCGTTGTCCTTGTAAACTATATAAATTATGGAAAGTTATAGATAGCTGAGAAGTGTTGTGTTTAGACTATGACAGCCTCAGAATGGAGTCTTTAACAATGGAATACCGTGGAATTGCGAAGATGTGCATTTTTCAAATAGAGCATGAATGGACATGAAGTGGTGAGACGTGGTAGTTGTAATTGTAAATGAATAACGTAGATTTATCTCAAACTTCGAACGCTGTGGTCAAAATAGGACGAGTTTCGTACGTAAAACAACAATCTTCCATTTGTAATGGATTCTATCTTATATTTTTTATGTTAAATATGTTTTTAATAATTGATTAGGGAAAATATCTACTGAATAAGTTACTTGGAATATAAAATTAGATTAACAGAACAATGAAAATAATGTAAAATGTGAAAAAGTTAAGTATATTTGTGTTTAAATAAGGAAAAGGTCTATATATATTTGGGCATGTAAAACATTGTTTCTCGACTCAGAATGAGTCAGCTGTATCCTTTTGCACTCACGGCACGTACGCTAATGAGCTGACACAAACATATTAAAAATCCAGGATGACGATATCAAAGGACGATTTATGTGTTCAAATTAAAATCGTACTATAGTCATGACTAATAGTATATAAAAATCATTAATTTTGTTCAATCAAAGTTCTTCATGGCCGAGGTATGTACGAAAAGCGATGAAAGCTTTCCAGATGACTATTCAATCTATGAAACATTTAGAGGCCTATCCATCAGGCAAGATGGGTGCAACGTGTCGAGGGCAATACCTTGAAGTCAAAGATAAACTGAGATGTCTACCTGCATTGGATAATTATTGAGAGACAAATAGGAGATAAAATACATTGTGTTAATTGATACTTTAGGTATAAATACCAATAACAAAATGTGGTACAATTATTTTAAACAATTTATTCCTTTACGTTCAAAATAAACATTCTGTAAAAGATCATTTTAATTTCATAGCTTCCGTTATAAAAAAACGTCTTCCACAAATGCATTTGCATTATTAATACAATAGAAAGGTTATTCAAGAGTTCTTACGCATAAATCTAATAATATTAATAATTAGATAAATACTGATTCCTGATTATAATTTCTATGGATTTCTTTTTTGAAATTAATCATGACTACATCTTTATTTTTTTTGCGGTTGTCTGTTGATAATTTACAGTCAACGTACAATTATAATTCAGTTTTTGCATCAAATGGTAACTGATTTGTATCTATGTATGGTTGAGTAAAGCGAATAGCTGTAACTCAACACCAGCTTAAATACGATTCAAATAGTATTAAGTTGGATAAAATAAAATGCGAGAGCTGCCAAAAGAATAAAACAAAGGTGGATACAGATAATATTCAAGACTCTAAGAATGGAAGACCTATGAATAAATAACTACGTAAAGTTGTGCAAAAAAGTCTGAATTTTTTTTTTTAAGAAATGTTAAAAATTAATATTATGTCCCAAAAAAAGAGGATTTAGCAGTATAAAAGAATTAAAATGAAAAACCCACTTATTTCAAACATAACAGAATTTTTACATCAACAAGTTGAATATACAAAACTGAAACGATCACTGGCAAATATATTTAGTTGATATGAGACAACTAATATCTCACAACAATAAACAAACTATATTTCAATGGTTATAGATGTTTTTCGTAAATATGATTGGGTTGTTGCAATCGGAGTAAAAACGAAAGAAGGATAACAAAGGCATTCAAAAAACAATCTGAAGAAAGGAAACCACAAAAAATCAAAGATTTAAATACTTTGAGATCTAAAATGTGGAAGTTTGTTTCTCACTAATCACAAAGGGTATTTGTGCTCTACTCACCACGAGTATCGAAACCACGTTTCTTGCGTTGTAAGTCCGCAGACATACCGCTGTACCACTGGAGGGTAAATGTTGAAATAATTTACTGTTTAGAATACAAGGAAATTGACTGATGTTTTTAAGTAAACTTATAAAATATATCATAACATACATCAATTAAGATGACTCCAGTTGAAGTAAGTAAATAAAAGAAAAAGAATGCGAAATATTTAATAATCTATATAATGTAAAAAGTATTCCTACTGCTAGATATAAAAGTCTCTATGATTCAGAATTAGTCAAATACGATAAAAAAATTAAATTTGTAAGAATGAAAAAATATATTTAGATGAATAGGCGATAGATTATTTGTAAAATTATTATGATATCCTGATATAATTTATTCATGAGTTGCTATTGCAAGTATTGTCTGAGAGTTCGTTTATATTTTTTAACATCTATATATTTTTACTTTTAATATTTTCATCATTAGTTCTTCTTCTGTTAATCGGTTTTGGAATTGTTTCCTTGTAGGTAACTATTCTTTTATTTTATTACATTGAGAAATTTTTATTTAAAAACGGGACGTGAATCCTGAACTCTCGGATTCGTAGTCTGGTATGTACTAATCGCTAAGCCATGTCTGGATAGAAAATTAAAGAAGAGCGGGAAACTCATCATTACAGCATAGAAATGATATCGTGATTAATCCAAAAGACGGTAGTACCTTATTGTTTCGGAAACAAAAACAATATATCGAAAAAGAACAGGTGGAAATAAACTGGTGATCAATATATTCCTATACCCAGTTTGATAAAGATCCGACACTAAAACTTCAAGAAACTGTCTAATAGAAAGTTACAAAAATTAAACGACGACAATGAACTTCATCTAAGTACTGATGATATAACAATTCAAAATAATAAAAGACCAACATACCTTCGCCATGAACATTCAGTTCCTTTAGACAGCCGTCTATAACAACGATGGCATGCTTGTGTCAGAACACTTCCATAATAGATGTGAAATACAGCATCTCACAACAGACATACTCTTGAAATTTGGTAATCTTGATCTCAAGTTAAATACTTTTGAGTATAGTGGCCTTTCGAATGTCTCACACTAAGCTGGGCTCTTAGTTGATTACGTGAAAGAGCATAAAGCATAAATCCAACCCGTCACTATTATGATATTCATTGACTATATTCTTAATGTTGTCTCAGAGAGCACTAAGGGTATACATATCTAATACACTATTGCTAACCAGAACTAAATTACAGGTCTTTTTCCCCAATAACGATGTATTGGATATACATGACTGTTCAATTGTATGAGTTATTATTCAGTTTTCATAACAATAGTGTTAAAAGTTGATTATTTTAGAAGTTATGATAAGTTTCGTTATTTAACTTTGTACGAGTCGTACGTTCTGTATGCAGGTCAATTGTTGTACTAGGCTTTCGTAATATTGTTGATGTCATCTTACTCGAAGCTTAAAATTTTTCTCCTTGTGTGTCACTAGAGGGCTAGATATTTCTAGATTTCTGTCGCGTGTTATAAATACGTGCATATACACATTAAGTGAGAGAAATAATTAGACAGATCTAGACTGTGTGAGTAAATAGCCTTAACAGGTGATTTTTAAATTGGGTTTCACAGCTGTATTGCAAACAACAGAGACAGATTGTCTTGTTAATTTTGCTCTAAAGTAACTGAAACAGCATGTATGGACTTTTGCCAAAAAAAAAGAGACAATTATTTATAGCTATGGATACAACTGTAGTAACCAAAGTAAACATAAGTTGGTGAAAGTTAAGTTTGTAAAAATTACGTTAGAATGCGTAATTGTTAGATATAATGGGCAATATCTAAAGTGAGTTTCACAATGGTATTGTAACTACAGAGACAAAGAGGAATAACTTGTCTTGTCAAAGGGGGTTCTAAAATACTTGAACCCGCCTGTGTGGACTTTGACGAAAATGAAACAATTATTTAAAGCTCTGGATACAACTACGATAATCCATAAGATAACAAACTTTTGTTCATTAGTTTGACTTGTTTTGAATATATTTCAAAACAAGTGGATTGTCCGTTTCTGTCCGTTTGTTATTGACATTTAGCGCCAACACGTCACAAACAGCTACTGTGAGAAACCCGGCCCCATAAACCTGACATAATTTTTCATTCCGGAATATTACCATAAACATGTACTGTTGATAGATGAGTACTTATATTAAAACAATCTTTAATATGGGAAGCAGCAAATCACCTGCAAACCATAATCAATATACATTTTCAGTGGAATGGAATGCTTCAGAACTACATTTTTACATGGTTTATATTTTCATAGGTAGTTTGATACCATCGAAATTTCTTCAATTTTGAGAAGTAAAATATTCATTCATTCAGATCATAAAAGTGTGTTGAGATCAAGGATTTGGACTTTCCAAGATGGGGATATTCATTATAATTAGTGGCATAATCAAACAAAGGATTATGGATCAATTTGGAACACAAGGACCATCAAGAAAGAGACTTGTAACAACTCCTACTATAGCAAATTCAAGCAAAGTGTGGCGTTTTGTAATATTTGACGATTAATTTCTTTTTCTTGTTTGGACATACATCACCTAGGTCCTTAGCAAACCTCCTATATCACACATCTGAAATAAACGTGAATAAAATCTTCCAAATATTTTTGTTTATTCGAAATTAGAAACAGAGTAGCATCACAAATTACAACCAGTAAGTACTGTAGCTGATCTGTCACTTGCAATTTTGTTGATTAATCAACCCATACAACTGAGTATAAATCAGCTTTTCACATGCGAGATGAGTTCTATCGCACATCCACTTGTATTATTTACTCACACTATGCTTTACTGTGTGACTTTTGGTAGGTGCTGTAATCATCTAAAATCTTTGTGCCTGTCTGGTTGTCCGTTATCTAACTACTCATACTTTGCTAGGCCAATCTCGACCAAACTTTATAAGATGATAATTTTGAACAAAAGCCTTGTTAATGAGGCTTCACAACCCATCAATCTCCCATTGTTGCTGATATTGAGCATTTATTATCCTTGACGTAAGTTAACGATAACCATTTTCATAGATGGCGACACGTCCTTACATAAAAATAGAACGCCATACACAAAGTTTGGGGGAGGGCATTCAAACATCTTTCTACCCCAGATAGCACTTTCTGTGGAGGAATGCAATGGAAAAAAAATGGCCACCGCTACTGGAATACTACTTAAACTGAGCTGAAGTTTCTTCTCCAACAGCCACCATAACTGATATGAAGAGCCATTTCTTGAGTTATACTCACTTCCTACTTTGACCAGTGACCTTTCAGCTTCGGCCCATAAGACACTTCTGTGGCAAATGATCGTCAATTAATTAATCGTGTAAAACACTGTGGAGGGACATATACTCCCGCCGACCACAGCGTCCCATTTAGCTAAGTTTAGTCCACAAATATATTTTCATAGGCCTATGAATAGGCTTACGTAATGCATGATACTAGATAAGAGACTAATAATTCAATAATACTTACCCCTTATGTTAAAAGCTATAGTAGACTTGGAAAGAGATTGTCAGTAGTCATTATAAAAGTAATATATATAAATATATATATATTGTTGTTTGGACCTTTACCTCAAAGAAGACAAGTAAAACCAGGTGCCACTCCAAGTGTGTTCAGCTGGTCCAACCACACAACAGTCCATGAGAAGAACTGAGTGAGCACTGAAAGAGACAAAAAACGCTTCAACCAGCCAGTAGTTTACATACCCGAAGAAACTATCCTAGTACTAGGTCTATTAAATGTCATTGACAGAGACAAATACACATATTTAAATGAGTATAAGTTATTCATTTTCATTATTTTCATTCAACAGCTACAATTATATCGTTTTATTCACCAATTTAGAAAAGGTTTTTACAAACATATGGAAACAAACTATGCTTGTTTTCATGTAACAAAACAATATTCTAACACTATTATCGCTCATATTATTCTGTTTACCTGTCGATCAAATAGGCTTTTCTGCCAGATTATTTAGCTCCACTAAATTGAAATGCCGTCTTAATCATGTTAAAACTTCATTTTTCACATTTCTCACTGATGTTAATGAAATTGGTAAAATAAATATCATTAAAATAAGTGGAATTCAAGTACGGTTCAGACAGGTTTCTTCACTGATTAAGTATGCTGGCTGAATGCTGGGACTTCATTGATACTGGCGCTATCGTGCGTTATACGTTTCGCGCACAATTCCTCATTTCTGAAAGTTTATTTGTTGAACACAAGTCACGTAGTGAAATATTTGCACTCAGCCCTCATTGGTATCGAAACCCGATTTCTAAATAAATTTGAAACTTCTTCTGTGTGTGTTAACGAATTTTTTAAGTATTTTTTTAAAATTCTTTGTTTGTTCGTTGTTTGTAGTTATGCACAAAATCACACAATGGGCTGTGTTCTGCCCATCACGGGTATCGAAACCCGGTTTTTAGCGTTGTAAGTCCTCAGACATACCGTTGTGCCACTGGGGGGACTTAAAATTCTTTATCGCTTGAGCCTTCCATTTCGGGCTTAGTGGAATCCACCCAGTTCGTAGCCACGAAAGTATCCATGAGAGTAATTACACTATGATTTTTCACAATGTAAGCACATCTTTACACAATTTTGTAGGTAATTGGGAAACATTATAAGATTTTCGTACACAAAATATCAGGTTTCTATATTAAGTGTTAAGATTTTTGTAATTAAAGATTTTCTAGTAAACATTTTTTTTCAGAATGTTGACTATCCAATATGCAAAACAATTTTGATTTTAAGATTAAAAATACTTTAATGGAATAGAATGTTTTTCAAGTTTCACATGCGAAATATTCATAATCTCCAGATAATTATTTTTGTTTAAAAATTTGTTGTTTTCACTAATGTGTTTTTATACGGGTTGGTTCCAAATGACCAACTTCGTAAGTTCAATAAACGATTAGAAAAAATATGCCTCTGTCTTGCAAAAATCTTTACCTAAGACCACAAATATCTCGGAGTACTTTGTCGATCCGAACATTGTAAAAAACCAGCTACATTATATTCAAAAGCATGGCGAACGGATTTCAAAAAAGTATCCTAACAATAAACAGTACTTATCTATTTGCGAACCCTACCTGCCATGGAAACATTTGACCATAATGTTCAAGAGACCAAGTGACTGAGCATTAATGAAATGTTTCATGATTTTAGAAATTCAACAAGACAACGTAAAAGGGCGGTAAGACGTCTAGGATGAAGCGTGATTTCCAGGCTTAAGAACTCATACTACAACCACATCTTTTCAATCACTTTCTAAAGCGTCAACAATCCAGTAAGCATATTGATATGCATTTGAAAGCCTTGGCAGTGGACAACATATTACGCTTTTTACTGGTATTCTTTTCAGTAAAAGTACTGTTCGGTTTTTATTGTTTTTATACATTTTTATACTATAAATTTCTTTATATAGCGTAGCATGCCTTCCTGTAAAAACGATTCACAATGATTATAAATGGCTTAAAAACAATATTATCAAAATAGGAACACAATCATGAAAAAGTCTTAATAATACACAAATGTTAAAATAAGATCTCATATGAAGAATATAAATTCAATAACTGTTGGTTCCAACTGATATTTGAATTGTGGTATCATAATTTATGAATCACATCTTATAATGCTTTCAGTTCTCTAATCATTTCTTGAACCTCTCCTAGAGGAACAGTTTGAGATTTAACTTTTGAATTAATATTTTATCAAAATCTGTTACTAATTCTTGATATTTCATTTTACCTGAAGCTTGTGCTTCATTCTTAATGTTTATTTAGTTTTGGTAGTCAGTTTAATGAACTTAAAACCTTTTGTCTTCTTCACTGATAATTTATATATGCTTAAAAGTATATAACTTATTGTTAAATAAAGGATACAAAGTTCTACATTACACAGAACTGGAAACGTTTGAAAATCCTAATCGAATTTTTTGCTACTTGTACATCCAGTTAGAGAATTACATGAAAACTTTAAGAAAGACACATTATTTTCTAATAACTTAGAAGATATGATAGATGTTAATGGCTTAGATAGAGTGAACAAAAATCTTGTGTATTTTTAATGATTGAATGACTGAAAGGAAAGAAAATATGATATTTGAAGTTTTATTAGAGGAAGAAAGAAAATTCATTAATAATTTTTATATTGCGGTTATTAAACTGTTATAAAAATCAGAAGAAATTGTAACTATTTTATCTTTTACAACCTTCAAAATAGAGAAATAAAACAAATCATTAGAGAAATTGATATATCTAAGAGTGTTAATTAACTTAAAGAAACATATAAACAAAATTTAAAAAAAATATGATTTTTGTATTATTAGATCTTAAATCTCCTGAACGGAGTTATAAAAAGAATCTTAATCTATTATAAATAATGAAGGAGTGTTTATACAAGACAATAGCCGTCTATCGGAAAAGCTATAAATTCTGTTGTGATACTAATGTAGTTATGATGAGTTTGAAATTTCTATTTAGTACTTTTGGTCTAGCAATGATTGCTATTGTTTCTTTAGCAGGTGTCGGTGTGATTGAGTAACTGATAAGTATTTATAAGTATTTGCTGGAAAAGAAGAATATAAAAGATCATACAATTCTTATAAATCAATGCTAAGTCTATTTACATGCCAAATGATTACCCAAAGAAGCAATTAACTTAAAGGAGAAATATTTCATAGAAACATTAAAATACTTTCTAATCGAGAAGTATACCATACAAGATAATTTGTATGGATATAAATGAGGCAAAAACTAAATGTAGGTGATATAGTTTGATGGATGCAAGATACATTTAATCCTGCCGAAATGCATATACCTGGATTTCAGTGCTGTAGACCCTTTACTAAGATTCAAAAGCATCTATCTATAGTTAATCCTTGTATTAACATAGTGGATATAGCATGTTAGAAACATAATATTGCTTATAATATATCATCAGCTACAATTGATAGAAATACTGCATATCAAGAAGTGGTAGAAGATTTGAATGCCATTGAAGATCCAACTTTATGTGAAAGAATTGCTAGGAGAATTAAAATACCAATTATTATTTCATTCGTTGTATATTGAGCTTTTGTTTTCTGCTATTAACTTATCAGTTAATTTCTTTAATTCATGGATTAATCCTTCACCATTTATTTTTATAATTTAAATGTATCTCTCAAGACTTTTAATTTTTCGATATCTATATCTATATGACATATTCCCTCTTCAGTTAAATTTAAACATTTTTAACATATTTTTCTATCTTTTAAACGACTCTCTTCTTTTTGGACACTTATTTATTTTTTCTTCTACTTTTTTTAATTTTAGTATTTTCTTTACTTTTTCTTACTACATGAAGATTTATTTACTCATCCTGTTTTTTCAATCATTTTTTTTTCAATTAGATCAAGTTTATTAATTAAGTCGAATGGTTATATAATTCTTGTTAGTTTAAAAATGAAACATCTAATCCTTCATTTAAATCAACGCAACCCTATACGTTTTAGTTTCTAAACATTTATATATTCTAATCATTACTTTATTAAACACATTACTTAAAGAAAAAGAAACGAAAATAATGATGTTGAAGCATATTAAAAACTTTTAGTGTATCCTAAGTTACCTATATCATAGTGAATATGTATTTAAGAATTATACGGTTTACCAAAATAACATACACCAGGTATACCACTAAGACCCATAGTCTCAGCATATGGCAGTGCCAGTGAAAGTCTGTCTTGGCTTATGCATACAATTTTAGTGCTGTCGCTAAATCACGTTTCAACACACTTAAAAATACACAAGACCTGCTATCATGAGTCAAAGATGTACCTTACATAGTGACGAACATTACAGTACTATTTACATCGGACGTCATAGCTCTTTGTCCACCTATATAGATAGAAGATGACATCAATTCAGTATGTAAGCCCATATCGAATCACATAAAAAATTTGGAGATGTAAAGACTGATAATAGACATTGTCTGGAAAATCTTACATTTCATCCTTCACAATGGATATTTTTGTTTTGACAACTAACTGTATCTCCAACTAAGTGGTGTCGCAGTTAGTAATGGAGTCGCTGTTACATATGCCGTAATGTTTATGTACGTTTTTCAAAGAACAGTACTTGACAAGTGGCGTCAAAATACCAATACCGATTTGACCTCTGGCTCACATACATCGATAATCTCGAACTGGTTAAGTCGATTTTTCCATACCTCACTACTATAAAGGTTTGGTTTGGTCTAATATTTCATTGGTGGTAGTGTCCAGGGTCATTGATGAGGAATGGAATTCTCCGAAACTAGTCTGGCTCACAGGCTCACAGTTTAAACAACTCTATTCCATAGATAATGTGTTTGGACTGTGGAATAATGGATTTCCTTCTTTAATCAAATTTTTAGAGTTTCTGAATTCCATAGACTCCAATATCCAATTCGCTCTGAATCTCTCGAATGACAAGAGAAGAATAATTTTTATTGATGTTACCTTAAGGATTGACAATATAATAATATAATATCTACATTATTTCACAAATTAATTAGAAAACCTCTTCTTCCCTAACTTCAGCCCCCATCATCCCATAGCTTTAAAAAAAGGTGCAATTATTGGAGACATTAAAAGGATCGATCACAACAACTGTAGTGAAAAAATGCTACACGCTCACAGCTAAAATCAATCTTTTTGAGTAAAGAATATCCACTTTTTTATATCGAATAAATTTTCAAGGACGATGACGTACAAAAATCAACATCGTGCCTCCAGCATGAAACATCATAGATGAATAAAGAGGAAAAAGACAATTTTCCAAATATGACACAAAAAAGATTATTTTATGGCACATCTACTTGAAGAAACTATCTCCAAGAAATTGAAAACTATAATCATGAAATCTCAACTGATGATTAAAGTTGCAGAATAGCCATTTCTAACCCCAAAAAGTCAGCAATCTCGGTACACTACTCTACAATGTTGTCAACCCTCATTGACATAGATTTTAATGCTAAAGATTAATTTCCATTATTTACATCGATAGGATTTTAAAATTCTATAGTAAAGTTTCTAAAAGCACGCTATCTTTAGAAGCTAAAACAATTAGTCTTGTCATTTATGAAAATATAATTCTCATTGAAACATTCATTCGGTTTTAAGTAAATATATATAACAGTTCATAAAGACTATAATAAACATTTCTTTCTTCTATACATTTTATACAATAATATCCACATTTCATTGACATAACTCGTTATAGAAAACTCGAATTGTACCTAATTTCGTTTTTACTTTATTATTTGATCAGTAATTATATCTTTAGAAAATTTCAAATTATTTATTTTATATTCTCCATAAAGATGGAAATGTTCAACGAAATTATATTTTGGATCATTGTAATAACAAAACCAATGAATACCAGGTCTGGTATTTTTATCTAAATTAACAATTAAAATTTTATTCGCTTACGTAATGGATCAATGTGGTAAATGCCTCTGAAACCTTTTTCATTCCTTTACTCTTGTTACATTTGTCATAAAACCACATCCTTTAATTTGAATTTGTATTTATTACTTTTGGTTTAGTAATGATTGCTATTGTTTCTTTAGCGGGAGTCGGTGTTATTGAGTAATTGATAAGTATTTATAAACGTCTGCTTCAAAAGAAGCATATAAAATATTTAAAAATTTTTATTAAGCAATTATAACTCTCTTTACACACCAAATGATTACTGAAGAAGCAATTGACTTAAAGTTAAAATATTTCATACAAACGTTAAAATACTGTCCAAGCGAGAAATAAACTTAACAAACAACGTTAAAGGAATATAAATGAGATAAAAACAAAAGGAAGATGATCTAGGTTGTTGGATGCAAGATATATTTATTCTAGTCGACATGCATTTTGATTTCAGTATTGCGGATCCTTTAGCAAACTTCAAAAGCGTCTAACTAGAGTTAATCCTGGTATTAACACAGTGGGTAAAGTATGTAAGAAATATGATATTGCTTACAATAAATCATCAGCTACAGCTGATAGAAATACTGCACAACAAGAAGTGGTAGAAGATTTGAATGCTGTTGAAGATCCAACTTTAAGTGAAGCAATTGCTAGGAGATTTATAAAACAATTATTACAGCTAAGAAAACATTCGACCTCGGCATTTCATCCATTATATATTATTTAAAGAATATAACAAAAATGGACACAGACAATATTCAAGAAGCTACCTCAAATAATGGAGCCACCGAGTGGTACAAAGGTATGTCTGCGGACTTACAAGGCTAGAATCTGGGTTTCGATACCCGTGGTTGGCAGAGCACACATAGCCCATTGTGTAGCTTTGTGCTTAATTACAAACAAACAAACAATGGAAAACCTGTGAGAAAAGAAAAATTATTTTTTTGTCTAAAAATCTAAAAAATTTAAATTTGAGTGAATATTATACAATTTGATGGAATGAATATTACAGAATTGCTGTTAATAAACTTTTAACATTAAAAGGCATAAAGCAGTTCATTATATATGGGATTACCTAAAAAGATGTAATATAAAAAAAGCTTTAATATGTATTAAAAATGAAAGTCAAGAAATATTTTATGTATTCTTCATCAGCATATTTGCATCCAGTAGATAGCAAAAATCACAATACATGATGAATTATTAATATCAAGAAATCAGAGCAATTGAAATATATTAACTAAAATTCACTTGACAACAATGAAATTCAATAGATGACACCTAAATACATGAATCCTTACTGCACTAACACTGACGTGGAGGGAAGACTTGCCTTTTCAACAACAGAATAAGGTAATTCGATGACGAGGAGCCCACTTTGAGACTAATAATGGTTGGAGACGGCTTGAATGGGTAATGTAGAAAATTTTAATATAAGTTTAACATAACAGCAAATGTACAAAGTTTCGACAAGGTTTTGTCATCATTATTAGAATAAGGTAATGAAACTTGGTTCATTGTGTCAATTTACAAATCTCTTTTAACATATCAAAAGTCCTAAAAAACAAAATATTAAAACATGCCCAATTCTGGGAGAAAAGATGTGTTTTAACAAAAAGTCACTAAAAGCTAAATATTCGGTTGAACTTCAATTTATTGGTCGGATTTGAGTAAATAAAGTATTTTATAAAATATTAATGTGCATTAAAACCCAGTAAGCTAAATATCTTTATTTCTTGTCCAAAAGTTGAATTTTGTTTAATAATCATGAAAAAATTAAATTTTTGATTCATTCTAAAGAACTATGCCTTATAATGGTTGGAGACGGCTTGAATGAGTAAGAAGAAAAAGTTAATACAACAGCAAATGTACATCCTTTCGACAAGGTTTAGTCATCATCAAGGACCCATTCAAGCCGTTTCCAACCATTATTAGACTCAAAGTGGGTTCCTCATCATCGAATTTGAACTATGCCTTACCTTGAACAAACTGCAAGGGGAACGAAAGTTTGTAGACTATCAGTTTATAAGTGTATTTTATAACATAAAAGATGTCCGAGTTATGAATTTATAAAAAGTGGGGGTGTTGGAGGGATGCTATGATAAATAATACAACAACTCCTAACTTTAACACAACTTATTTCTAACATAACATATTATTACAGTATTCATTATTACCTCACCAAGAGTTTTGCATAAGCTTTAAGATATATATATTGAAAACGTAGTATACACTGTCAATGTGACTTTCTAGGAAGAGGTAGCAGTGAAAGTGTAGGCTGTAGGGGTTCTTTCAACACCTAGCTTTTAATTTCCTTCCACAGTGTTTCCCATAATTAATTAACTAACGGTTATTGGCCGCAAAAGCGTATTACGGGCCCAAGTTGAAAGGTCACGGGTCAAAGTACGAAATGGGTGTAACTCAAAAAATAGTTCTTCATATCAGCATTATGGTGGTTGTTGGAAAAGGAACTTCATCTGAGTTTATGTAGCATTCCAACTGTGTTGGCCATTTTCTTCATTGCATTCCTCCATCGTGTGCCCTCCCCCCAGTAGCAAAGCGGTATATCCGGGGACTTACAATGCTAGGATCCGGGTTTCGATACCCGTGGTTGGAAGAGCACAGATAGTCCATTGTGTAACTTTGTGTTTAATTACAAACAAACAAATCCTCCGTAGAGAGCTCTTGCGCACTTTTTGAGATATATAAGACGTTTGTGTGCCCTCGTATTGTGGATGTTGTTTT
>NW_013742423.1:0-5917 GCF_000517525.1 Limulus polyphemus | reverse complement strand
GTTGACAAAAGAGAGGTTGAACTAACCAGGTGCCATCAAGCTGAAGTTAAGCCGACTAAAAGAGTTGATGATGGTGAAGTGGAACCAAATATAGACATCAAAGCAGAACAGGAGAAAGACCAAGATTTGAAGCCAGTGATTGATTTTCTAAAAGCAAGTGTTTTGCGCCCTGCTTGGGAGAAGGTGTCTAGTCTAAGCCCCGTGACAAAGAACTATTGGGCACAATGGGACCAGTTGAAACTTGAAGATGGTATTCTTCTCCGGAGATGGGAAACTGCAGATGGGAAAGTGACGACCTGGCAAACGGTTATACCAAGGAAGTTACGGGAAGTTGTGTTGCGTCAATCCCATGATACTGTAACAGGAGGACATCTCGGAATTAAGAAGACATTGAGTCACCTACGACACAGATTTTACTGGATAGGTATGAGACAAGATGTGGAAGAATGGTGCAGAACATGCAGTACATGTTATGAGTTTTCAAAGTAATAGTTTTATTTATTCTTATGTTTAAGAAGTTTATTCAACCATTTACTTCTTTCACCCATTGTAAATTTTATATCTTTATGTTGTTTATTTACTTGCTTAAAAAACACCATTTATTCTTCTCACTCAAAACCACATATGATATCTGTAATATATCCAGAGAAAATTGAAGTAACATTCAAATTATATGGGTTAGATCTGGTTGATTGCAGAAGATTCGATCGAGATATCGATTTGGAAGTAGTACTAAATCTCTTAATAATCGAATTAACTCTAAAGTGGAATAATAGGTCTGAACTCAATGTGTAGGCATGGCCAGGTGGTTAGGGCGCTCGACTCGCAACTTGAGGGTCACGGGTTCGAATCTCCATCCCACCAAACATGCTCGCCCTTTCAGCCGTAGGGGTGTTATAATGTGACGGTCAATCCCACTATTCGTTGGTAAAAGAGTAGCCCAAGAGTTGGCGGTAGTTGGTGATGACTAGCTGCCTTCCCTCTAGTCTTACACTGCTAAATTAGGGACGGATAGCGCAGAAGCCCTCGTGTAGCTTTGCGCGAAATTCCAAACAAATAACTCAGTGTGAAAATGCCAAAATGCAACATTTTTATTGAATACAAGCACAGTTCCTGCTTTAGAGCATGATGGAACTGTCGCTTTTACTAGATACTTTTCATGGCTTACTCTTCAACGTCATGTTGTAGATTGTTTAAGCGCAACGTTTTCTTTTTAGTTCACAAGAGACCTTGCATTTATCCAGAGTGACTAGTGCTACCTACAGGACTGCTCATTCTCATTACAACATTGATGTGGCCGTAACTTCTAAATAACACCTGGTTTTGAGATGAGGTGCGTGCACATGTGACTAAATCTTGCCGTCATCAGACACTCTCCAGCAGCACACTTAAAGAGAGGTTCCCAATCTTCAGACTTCCGTCATTTCCCTTTCTTGACTACTGATGTTATTGTAGTCGATGGTTGTGACTGAGCCACTAGTAGGCTCAACCCAACTGGCTTGCTTGATCTGCAACTGGCTGTTATGTTAACTCGGTCAGATAAGATCTTGGTCCTATGAGTTGGCCCACTAGTGACTCGGGCTGCCCAACCCTGGGAAACATTAGATACAGCAAAATCACTGATACAGCAAGATCTCTAACATCGGACACCTTCGTCCATGTGTTCTAACACATAGAAAGTCAGATTAGTTCCAGACATCTTTTAGTGAGGAGAGAAGTCCAGATCCTTACTGAATAAAAGTCCCTGAATGTAAATTTGGTTATTATATCTTTCTCCCTTCGTGACAGCTTATTAAAAATAGAGGCTTTGTCACACAACATTAAAAAATACTCTACTGGCTAATTCAAGAATAATTGACCAAAATGGTCCAGAACGTGACCTTGAGTAGTAAATATATGGATTAAAATTTCAAGATTGATTAATTCCAATTGGTCAAAAGGTCAGTATATATTTTGAAAGAAGGCCATAACCACCTAGTTACGACAATTACTCTCCTCTAAAATTACGTTTAGAAGCAGAGGTATCAACAGAGTACATTAGTGAAATGACATTTCTATGAGGTTAATTTACATATGTTAGTATACTAATCACATGTGGAACATGTATTCTTGGTGACCAGCTAGGATCTTTTCAGCCCTTAGATCTTCACTTGACCAAAACCTTTTTAGCTGTATTGTTCTCTGTTGCTATTCCCGTGAAAATGGATAAAATACTTACCCTTTAGCCCAGGTCCATTCCTCCCACTTCTATCTGGCTTTTAAATAAACAACACCTGGTTTCATTAGGAAAATAATAGAGACAAGACTACAAAACTAGATCTTATATGTATGAGCTGGCTTAAGATAGGCAATGCTATCCTTTACTTTTGACATTTAGGATCCACTAACATTTTCGTTGACTTTCTTTAGGGACCTTCCTCCATTTACAAGTTTAGTACTAGCTGTGGTGCAATTGACAAAGTTTCACCATGTCGATGCTACTTTCTACCTACCATTAGTACACTTTCAGCCTGCATTTTCATGCAACTTGTATAGTACCTTGTACTGAAACAATGTTAAGAAAATATTTAGAAAACTACATGCTGTACTAAATATTTAAATCTCCATGGTTGAACATATTCTATCGCAACTATACAAAACACTGGATACATCAAGTTTATATATTTTTTGTGATATCTAAACTTTAATTTGATGAAATCATTATATCTATCACTGTATTTTCTCTCAGATGTAGCGTGAGTCTTTCCGTTACTCCTAACCTTCCAGAAAAATTTATTACATGTTATATATGTTCCATGTCAAAATTGAAACATTTTCTCACAAATATTAATGAAAGTAATAGGTACACTGTATATCTTCAAATAATACCTCACGGTTGTCTTCATATCAGAAAGTCTTAACATCCAGATCAAAACCTTTGTTTCCATTCACATGTGCCTTAATAATTGTATTCATTATGTAATTGGTTCATCCATGTTATACAACACTCATAAATAACTTCATGTAATGTTCTAGACGGGTGTGGGACCACACACACACACACACACACATTTATTTAGACATCCCATACACCTGTCCCTCACTTTACATTGGGAATATGTCTTGAAAAGAGGCTGTGTAAAGTGAACCCAGGATTACACGGTATAAGGGGAGTTATGTTCCGGACCCTTTCTGACCTAGAATTCCCACTCCTATCTCACTAATGGACATACAAAACTGAAACACATTGCAAGAAACCAAATAATTATACAACATAAAATAAATAAAAATGTGTGAGTATTCACTAATATATGATGGTGTAATGTGAGTGAGGAACATTAATTCCTCTGAGTTTTCAAACTCCAAGCCGTTATTTTCAGTTCTGTACAATGTTGATATACTTGGCATTGAATCTACTAGCTCTAACTGTTTTAACATTTTGGTAATCAAATGGAAATTACACAATGTAGCGCATACATTCTATGATGAGCATCACTTGATAGCTTGGAAAGTAAGGTTCACCACTTTCTTTCACTTACTGATTTCTAGGCCAAATAAATGTCCCAGCTTTTCACTTACTGATTTCTCGGCCAAATAAATGTCCTAGCTTTTCACTTACTGGTTTCTCGGCCAAATAAATGTCCTAGCTTTTCACTTACTGGTTTCTCGGCCAAATAAATGTCCTAGCTTTTCACTTACTGATTTCTCGGCCAAATAAATGTCCTAGCTCTTGATGATAAAGTGGTAATCGTATAATGCAATAGACACATGTGCCTTTAAAAACCACGTGATAACTCCTGAAGCAAGGGATTCTACCTCCTTTCAATGATTGCTTTCTTGACCAAATGACTATCCTAGCTGTGTGTTAATAAGGTTTAATCCCAGCCATATAATTGAGAGGCTGTTAGCAGCATTTCCTTGGACCTTTAATGCTGTTTCTTGGCTAGAGATCTGGCACTTCCTCACCAGAATCATCCTAAACAGCCAGATAAGTATACTCAGTTCTTTTCTCCTCATATTTATTGTAAGCGTAGGATAAACAATGACTTTATCTTCTGACTTTTGATCAAGCCAGTTCACCAGAGGTTCGTTGGACACATACAACGTAGATGATCGACGTGTACTACACACATTTACCATATCCAACACTTTACACAACTCAGAGTACAGTTGGTTGTTAAAGTTAGCTCTCTGATCCGGTGCTCCACCAGTGCATCAGTGTTGGACTGTGTAGACGCAAGCCTATACATGTGGCCCTTTTTTTTTTTATTCTGGGAGTGGCCCAACAGTATCTAAGGCTATTACTTGCAGGGAAGAACCAACGATTATTTGCTGGTACTTACCATATTTAGGCCAACCTTTCCTCTGGGTGACACACACTGTACCATGCTCACACCAGCACTGAATGTCTCGACTCAAATGTAGCATAAGAGCATGTAACAC
The DNA here is from genome assembly GCF_000517525.1 of Limulus polyphemus. NCBI lineage: Eukaryota > Metazoa > Arthropoda > Merostomata > Xiphosura > Limulidae > Limulus > Limulus polyphemus. The sequence goes on along the minus strand of NW_013742423.1, from coordinate 1,495 downwards.
TTTGGTGTCCTCCAGTCTAGGTGTTATGTAAAGTCTGGAGAAGCTCGTGCGTCAAAGCTATGCGATTACTAGCTGTAACACAGGCTGAGAACCACTGTACAGCAAACATGCACTCGTAATTGTTCATACAACTGTCATAGGTTACGTGCATCCGGACATGGGTGATAATATAAGATAAAATCCCACCAATTCAATGCTGTTATCCTCATGCTATGATTCCTTCAGGGTTGGTAAAGTTCATCAACCAATTTTAGCGACACATGTTCAACTCAAACAGTGAACTTTCTATAAAACAAATAGTGTCAAAAGTATTTTATGAAGACAACAACTGCAAGTAGTATCTGCATTTAGAAGCCATAAGCATAAGACTAGCGTGTGTAATTACATATTTTACTCTGTCCTGCAACTCCCAAAACACTGCTCTGATTATTTGTGTCGGTGTGTAACAGGAATTCACCATCCTACCATGGATATGCCAACACCAGGACTTCCATTGAAGTACATGTAAGGTACTTGCTCACATTCCTCACTCCATCTAAAGTACGTCTTTTACTTAGTAAGAGTTGATAATGGTGAGGCAATTTTGGAAAAGTTAGCCACAGACGATTGATAATATTGTGGTATATGTATACCATGTGTTTCTATCATATTATAAGGGGTGTTGCCAAATAAATCACACTTTTTCCCCGAGAGCATAACAATGTAAAATAAGATTTTCATTCAATTAAAAAAGTAATTTCAAGTATAAATATCGCTTGATTGGGCCATCATTGTTCTCACGCACGAGTTTTAATCGATTTGCTAAACATTTCAGCAATGCAACAAACATGTCTGTTTTTGTGGCTGTCTCTGTGAGCACATCAGTGAGAACACGAATCAAGGTTTCACATTTATATCTCTCGTGCTCCCAATCCACATTCCACCATTTTTCACGGACCACTCTTTCAAATTCAACAATTCTGAAACTTTTGAGGCATTCATCATATATTTCTCATTTGGCATTGCGATGTATCGATTGGAAGACTTGAATTCTCGGAGCATGTCTGCGACTGGTTTTTGAGCCATCTCGAAGGCAGCAAATGCGACACGAACCTGAGTTCTAGTGAGCGCCATGACTAGAAAAATGAGATTCAAAGAGTCAAACACCCAAGAGTACGTTAAAATGACGTTTTCTCATGAGTGATGATATTCACGTCCTACCAAGTTCGTCATTACTTCGGGGGAAAAAGTGTGATTTATTTTGCAACACCCCTTAGCGTTATTATATTCAATCTGAATATATTCTTTGCTCTGAAATTTTGCAGGGGTCATATAACATGTGATGAAGAAAACCATTAAGTTGATCTTGTTTCAAGTTTCCCATGTTTCTTTTGTTACGTCTCCGTTTGTTAATTCATTTTCCGCAAATTCGTTCTGACGAAACTTTAGCGACACAAGTCCTTATTTAATAAAACTGGTTTTTTCTTTCCGAATATAACTTTACGATACACTTAAT